>NC_026146.1:13877089-13883365 GCF_000512975.1 Sesamum indicum | reverse complement strand
CGATAAATTAGGACTCAGAAGTTCAAAAGTTCTGTGCATTATTTATTCTCCAACATGCTTGGATTGTTCAGTTTTCAAGGTGGCAAGTTTTCGATGGTGCCAGTGAAAACACTGGGAAAGGAGATTTTGTCATGTTGAGAAGAGGTTCTGAAATTTTCCTTCTCAACTTTCAATAAGGTGTGTTGTAATGTCCGTGCATATTTTGGGTCATGGACTAAGTGATGTTTCACAATCTTTTGACACTTGTGAAGCTAAATCTACCGCGTAACAAATAGTATGATGATTTCATCTTCTATTAAAATGTATTTCAACTACTTTGTAGAGATTGTATTGCATTTCTCAAGATTGGCAACTTTTGAAATTGTATCAAATAAGGAATACTGAAAACCTGGATCCATTTGCCCCCAATAAGCAACTTGAAGGAAAATATAGCCCTTGTCCAAAGCAAAAATCTTATCTACACTGTCTTTTTCAGTCTCTCATGGAACTATGATTTCGTTTATTGAATGGTCTCACCCCCTCAAGATTGTCCTCATTAAGATACCATTTCGATTGTTTTGCGCTTATCAAGGCATTAAAGTAGCGTTTTTCCTTTGTTAAATCGATAATCCTTTGGATAGATTACTTTGCATGAGAAGTTTGTTAACCTTTTGTAGATCATCGGCTCTGCGGATATACTTGTAATTCTGAGTTCATACATCCACGACTCTGCTCAAACATCTTAATATCACGACGGTAGCTAAGTAAATGAAGGGAAAGGAAAAAAATCAATGACAACGGAAGAAAATACTTCAAGAAGAAATTATCCAGAACCACCGGATACATCCCAGGCCTTGATGAGTGCCTAACAGGCTCAGAAAATCTTGACCAACCTAAAATTGCTGCATTTCAATTTAATTTTAAGAAAAGGAAAACATTTGGTATTCCTTTATGTCGAATCTGCGAACCCGCAAACAACCAACAGCCGAAATCAGCAGGTTTCACATGCAACTCACACATCAGTTTCCTGATCATGATGGGCGGCCAGCCTGCAGTGGCAATAATAATGCAAAGAAACTGAGAAATGGTAACCTTTGCTGCAGTAGGATTTGGTGAGGAACATCCATCCATGGTGCGTTCTTTGTTGATTATTCAAAATCCGTACAGTCAGTTAGTAGTTGTCGTCGCCATTTACATTGGTCCGCATCCTATATTGACGACTGGGTTTCTGCAAGCTGTAACACTTATCAACCGCTGGAGACGGTTCATCTTCTTCCATTGCAGAGACTTCACTCTCTTGGGCGTCCTCTGCAGTGACGCCAATGGACCAGCTCTTGCTCTTAAGATTATCTCCAGTATTATGCTCGCTCCGACTCCTCTTTACCATTGAATCATCCTCTGGTTTCCTTTTTGGAGTGAACGTTATTGATTTTGGAATCTCAATAGAGGAGTCCTCAGATGAATCAGTGTTTCTTTTCCTTAAGTGATCAAAAAAGTCCATGTATGCTTTCCGATTGGATTGGTCGTCCATATCATCAGACGAATCAAACGTATAACGAGTGTATTTAGCGGGGTTCCTGATGTAGTCAGGAACAGCTGATGAAAAATGGGAAAAATCAGATGCCTGTTCCGGCACTGCACTGTAGTCCCCTGAATGAGACTCTGATGGCAAATTACTGGCTCCTACTGATTGCTCTTCTTCATGAGTCTGAGCTCTGCTTTCAGGGTCAACCATGAACCGGACACGTTTCTGAGACTTGGAATCCATCGAATTTTCTCTCTTCTTCAGGATGGATTTTGGATTATCACCATCTAATTCTCCTTTTTTAATATCTTCAGTCTCTGCATTCGCAGCTGCATGATTGTCAGAAAGTTGCAAGGTATCCAAACTTCCAGCAGCCTCCGCATCTTCTTTCAGTCTAATTTTAGCAGCTGTGTGATTTGCACGAGGATCTCTGACAGCAGCTTTGAATGAGTTAGGAAGCTCACCATATGTATTAAGTTCATCAATCCCATAATCAGCAAATTTCACATCCCTCATATATAAGCGGTCACCTGTCTGTTCTGCACCAACAGCCACTTTGTCATATTCATCTTCTTCTTCCTGCAAAATAAGAGAGAACAAATAGAAGTGAGACTCCATATTAGACAGCTGAAAGAGAGAATATGAAAGATCACTGAGGAAAAACAAATTTGTAATTTGTACACTAACCAAAAGGAGAAACAGTAAACCTTCTGAACATCAGGCAGTGTAAAGTGAAAAGTAGCATGCATTTAACATGACACCAATAACTTAGCCATCTACTCCATCAAAATAAGTTAAGCAATTCATAGATGCAGGCTAAAGATTTGATTGAGTGTTAAAGGTCAGGAAATCTCAACTGGACTTGAGCAGGGGCCAAATGTGCGACATGTAATCATTGGCTGATTGCATGTTCCTTAAATTTTAGGACATGTAACAATGGCATAAGTGCCACACACGTGTACCTTGACACCAAGTCCAACTATATATGATCCAGCAAATCACAAGCCTCGCAGAAATAAATAAAGGTCTACAGAAGCATCAATTCTTTAATTATTTCAACCTGGACGGCCAAATTCAAACTAACTGAAAGAATCACATCAAGTTAACTAGTAGCATTGATTAACCATACAATATCTCACAACTGCCATATTATTACATGGCTATCACCATAAAGTACAAAAAATCGTCTAATATTACAGTGCAATTAAAATTCGTGATGTGAAGCCTAGTATGTCTCAAGGGATTTATGCCCAACAAAAGATTAAACACCATGAGCAGAAGCCATTTGTGTTCAGTCAGTATATCCGGTTGCATTAGCAAGTTGCCAAGTCAGACAGCAAACATTGGGGGGTATTCATGAGGAGGCAAGTGTAAGATTGTGACGATGGCATTATATGCAAGTAGGCATTGGCGGTGGTCACGGTAGTAGAGAAAAAGGAGGTGAAGAGCTACAATCTGGGCCAAACATAAAGACCATAGCCACTCGCAAATAAACATTGATTACTGAAGAAGCTACAGCTAAGGTCAAAAATCAATATGGAAATGCCATTGTAGCATAAATCAAAACTGAACAACTACACCCCTCCTAAAAAAATCTCGAGGCATTTTTTCCCAAGGGATGACTGCTTCTTCGATTGAATCAATCATGTCTTTCTTCATTGACTGCTTCATCAACGAAGCCGAGATCAACGGGCTCTACTGAAGCAACTATTCGTTCTGTATCGGAAACTGGAATATATTACTATAACAATAGGTAAAGGAAAGGTATGGTCAAGGGCAATAGCAGTGGTTGTTTCACCCAGAGCTGGATGTTCTATTGAAGCTGCTTGATTTCGGTCAGTTAGTTTCTTTATTAATTTTCCCCTTCCACCAAACCAAAAAACCTCAACCTCCCAAGAACTAAAGATACTAGAACATTATATTATCAGTTAATGCCCTCCCCCACCCGCTGAACGTCAACAGAACCAACATTATCATTCCCACCTTACATTTCTCACGTCTCCCATCTGCATATTATTATTAGGATAAGGACCAGATAAACAAATTCACGCCAGTTAAAATGAATTACCTCATAGTCAAGGGTGCAGTCGCGACCAATATTGGATTGAACATCCAAATATTCATCCACACTAGTTTCAGCACTACTACTATTATTCCGACGACGCCTCTTCTTCTCACCGTCAACTCCCTCATCTTCTTCTTCTTCCTCTTCTTCTTCCTCTTCGTAGTCGCTCAAGTCCTGAAGATCCGAATCCAACTGATTTCGCACATCGGACGACCCAGATTCGACACCATCGTCGCGTTCTTCGGCTTCTTCTTTACGGCGATTCCACTCTCTCCTCTCGATTTCTTCGTCCGTTAGGGACCACAGGGAAGGGCTCACGCCCACTGACGACGGCGTGCTGCCGCCCAAAGCGCCGAAAGCCTTATCTACGCGAACCCTGAAGCTGTCTTCCATGGATTTCTTTCTCTCTACTTCTATTGGATATTTCAAAAAGTGTATGTATGCATTTTCATATATATACACATATACATGTGTGTTGAAGGCGGTGCTGGATAGGTAAATTACATAAAAACCCTTAAAAATACTTTTTTTTAATTTAATTTTCCGTAATTTAGATTATTAAAGGTTAATTATATATAGATCCCTCTAAAAATATAAAATCATAATTTCTCTCAAACTAATTTAAAAATTACTCTTACACCCTCTTCAAAAATATTCTATTTACATCTAATTCTATTTTGTTGAGTTTTCGACAAAAAAATAATAATGTAAAAAATATATATATTCAATTTTAATCCTTATTTTTAATATTCTTTTTGTATATTTTATATTTATAAAGAAAAAATTATAAGATATATATATGAAGTGAGATTAATATTATTTGAAAAAATATTATAAGTACAACATTATTAAATGACGAGTAAAATTAGAAATTTTTTTTATGATGTTAGCATTTTCATTTAAATCATAACAAAATGAGGTCAGGTGTAAATGGCGAATTTTCAAAAGAGGTTTTAAGTATAATTTTAAAACTTTTTTAGGTGAAATTGTAATTTTGTATTTTTATAAAGAGCGTGATGTGGTTGTGATTTTAACGAAATGATGAAATGGGGATTTTGCCTACTACACGATTGCGCACCAGGTGAAAATAATGTCGATCTTGAGAGAGAGTTTTTTATACCTATGAGAGGTCAAATCAATTAATAGTCCCCATAAAAAAAATTTTGAGTATTTATAGTGGTGTTAAAAATTATGTAATGTCTTCAAGTGTATGTGTTTATTGTATGACTTGCATGTAAAAAAATATTTTTTTACCCTTATAAATAAATAAATACTACCAACATATATGTAGCACCCCCTACTCGCTACATCTAATCATTTCTATTTCATCCTTTCTTTAATCAAAATTCATTCTATAAGTAATTCTAGTTCGATCAGTAAAATAAATTCTAATTTATCAATATAATATTATATATCACAATAGATAATATATACCACCAAAAATAATATTTACCCTAACTACATGTTCTCGTGTACATAACCTCAAGAAAAATCATACCACAACTTTAAACACAAATCCTGATAAAAGACCAGAATATTTACAACCCAACAATCAAAAACTTTGGCTTCAGAAATCACGGCTGACCCACCTAATAAAGACGACGGCACCGCTCAAAGTCAATGTGGCTAGTCAGTGTGACCTATCTCCTGAAAAGTACGTGGCAAGGAATGAGCTGCCTACTCAATAAGTATAGCTGATCAGTTTATATATACATACAGGCATCAATTTCACGTACATGCAGTCACATCGACTAACAGTCATTATCAATAGCAACAACAATTACAAGCAGTAATACCTATTCACAATTATAAATCAAGCTATGACATAATATTCAACATTATCGTTTATTAGGTAAGGGCCCCACTTACTCTAATTGGTATACATCAGTCAATGGTTTCGCCGGCCATCATCATATCATATACAGCACAGGATACCCGTTGTGTGATATCCTCACACTCTTTTACTTCAACTGTGTAGCAATATAGCACAGGACATCACAACAAACATGGTACCCCCACACCACCCCAGTGTGTAGCTAACAAGCACAGGATATTCCCTGCTGCCCCGGAATACCCCGGTACCCTACGCGCCATGGTACCTAGCTTAATTCACATATTTTTCATATCTCAATATCAATCACATTTTCATAAACCATTGACTGTGTTTCCAACTAGGTAAGCATCATCTTTTATTTCAATTCACGATCATCATTCTTTTCTTTATAATAATCACTTCCTCAACAACAACTCCTAATTTGATTTCATCAACAATCAATTATATGATTATCACATAATCATATCCCGCATATCTCTACATTACCATCACATACCACATAGTAACAATTTCACCGATATTCAAATAATCCACAGCTAATTATGTAAACAATCAATATACGAAAGCCACGTATAATAATATAAAGCCAAGTCCATGATCGCATCCAAGAAACCAATATATAAAATATATATACAATACTACACATATGGATATATATATAAATCCAATTAGCTATACTTACCTTAATCCCAAAATACTTCGATTCACGAGGAACTACTCAACTCTCTATCTTGTCGTCACGTCCTATAATAAATTATAATACGTATAATCAATATATTTAATTTACCAAATAATTCATAAGAATTCACTTAATCAAACCCCTTATGTATCCATAACTATCATTTTTAATAACATTCGTAAATTATATTACCA
>NC_026146.1:13850332-13876691 GCF_000512975.1 Sesamum indicum | reverse complement strand
CTTATATATATATATATGTTTAATAATTGGGGAGGCGGTGGCAGCACATGCCACTGCCCACCTCTTTTTTCCTTTTTTTTTTTTTTATATATATATTATACTTTTGATAATTACCATTGTGTCCTTCCTAATTTCCTAATTAGTATAATTTACTTCCAAATATTATAATAAACTTCAATTTAATCCGTTCAAGTGTTAGTACATTCCAAATTCAATCTATAATTTATTTACTAATTAAATTTAAATTTTTAATAATTACCAATTAGTCTCCCAATTACGTGAAAAATTCTACGGACGTTACAATATATATCATATAACCCCCACTCTCAAATGAGTTACTAGACAAATAAGTCATATGAGAGTAAGAAGACACAAAAAGTATTTAAAGAGTTGATTTAGATTGAATAACTATTTGGATTAATATTTAACAGTTAATGGGCCCAAGATGTGTTACCCAAACTCAATATTATCGTTGAAAGTGGCCCAAGTTGTTGGGTCAGGTGGTAGGAAGGAGGTAGGTTGCGTGGACTCGTGCTCGCCAACTCGAGGCACAAGCCTCGAGCTGGAGCGAAGAAACTCTAGCTGGCGAGGCACAAGCCTCGGCTGGGGCAATGGCCTGCCTACTTGGGCTCGAGGCTGTGCCTCAAGTAGGAGCGGCCTGCTCAAGGCAAATGGCACGAGCGCAACGGTTGGCGCTCCATGCACTTTGGGAGAAGGCACACAATGTCGGGGGGTCGTCTTGATTCCATGTCAAAAGGATGAAAAGTGAAGACCTCCACCACTCCATCACCAAGTATATTTTAATTTTTTTTTACTCCTACTCTCTATTAGTAAAGGTTATTCAATTCTTTTATGTGTTTGAGGGATTTCGACGTCATTTTCAAGAGATGAGACTCCCTGTTATACTAGAGGATTTTCATGCATTGTGGAATGTGCGATCGGTCATCAAATTGTCTTCCTCTAATAATAATGAAAGGTATTTTTATGTCTATCCCTCCTTTAGTGTGTAATTAATTTTTTATATTTTTTATTTTTTAGAGTGGTTCGCCTCTTTTCGGCTTCGAGGTGGGTGAAGAAGAGTAGACAACTCTTACTTGTGGTAACGAAGCCCCCAAGACCTCGAGGAAGATCAGGTAGAGCATTTTTTTTTGTTTTTAATTATACGAATGTTGCCTCACGGGGTGGTTCTTTTTCCAACTCATAAATTTTGGTATTAAGGCAGTATTTTATACTTTGGATGAATTTTTCAGACTTACATGGTCGGAATTCAACATGCTAAATCGATAATATTCCACATTTATAAATATAGTCACTGCACTTATTTGGTTGTTGTTTTGTTTTCTTACAACTTATTTTTGTCGTATGTTGTTTCAAATAATATTTTTGTTCATGCCCCACAATCTTCAAAATAGATATTCATTTTCAGCTTAATTTTAGTTAGTTGTCCTACATCATGGTGAATTAAAGAGTCTTTATCCCATTGTAATGTTACACAATGGTGTCGCACCAACAAAAGTACGATAAAACTACATAAATTTTAATTATTTTAAAAAAAGACATGTCATAGTAATTATAAAAGTGTAATAAAAGATGCACGCGATTACCGAACAGAGCTAACACCCTTCAAATCCAACCGTCAAACTCTTAACTCTAGCTAGCGTGCACCATAGAAACAACCTATCTAGGTAATAAATTCAAGACTACTCTTCCTATTGGAGAAAAGTGTAGAAGGTGAACCTGAAAGCGCCTCCCCAGTCCCCACTACTCCCTAAAAGTCCAAAAGCCTAAACCAACAAACATAATAATAATTAAAGAAAATGTAAATTACGTTGAGCTCTCCTAAATTTTGATAAAATTATAATTATTTTTTTATTATTTAAAATATAATTAATACTCTTTGATAATAACATTCATCGATCGATTCATTTATTAATTTTTGATAAAATTTTATCGAAATTTTATATTGATATTTTCATTTTTATCGTTTAAGGTAACATGATTATATCACGTATCAGATGGGTTATTAATATATAATTTCTCAAATAATAAAAAAATATTTGTAATTGTATCAAACCTTAGTGTTACTCGATGTAATTTACCTAAAATAACAATAATAATAATAGTAAGATAAAATTATATTTTCTGTCCTATATCTATATGTTGTTAGCACTTCCGATCCTATAACTCATTTCATTTATAAATTTAGTCCTTTTTTGAAGAACTTAGTTATGAACATCTGACATTTAGTCATTTTTTGACAAATTTAGTTATGTGTTGATAATTTTAATGCTACCGACATGTAGTTACAAGATAAAAATGAGATCTCCAATGTGAAGGGGACCAAAATTGTCAATACAAAACTAAATTTGCAAATATTAGATGTTCTGGACTAAATAGAAAAAATTGCAAGACCAAAAGTGCTAATAACCTATAATTGCAGGACAAAAAATACAATTTTGCCTAATAATAATCAGCAGCCGAAAATTCCACCCACAAATTAAGAAATAAATACAACTACTACTTGTACAGTTGTAGTCTACATACATATATATTTATTAATGTACATGTACGCCAATTCTAGTCTAAGCCAATTTCCTCTCCATTTATATCTCAAAGTGATGTGTTGTTCAGCCCTTCATGCCTGCAACCTCCATGGCTGCTGCTCAACATAGCAGAGAGATCATATGCAAGAAACGCCGCAGCTGGTGCTCCTTTCTCACGGCTTGTTTCGGGCGTGCTCAAGAACGATGGGAGACGGATACCGCGAGTGAATATGTTGAAAAATTGGTCAAAGTTAAGAGGAAAAAATCGGGTTTGGTCAGAACTATTTCGATCAGCCGTACAACAACGTCTGTGACGTCGCCATCTTATGTGACTGGTTCGAGTGGAAACGTTGCGATGGAGAAGAGTAGGCAGCTTAGGCCTACTCCACCCCATCAAGTGATCATGGCTAATAAGGTAATGTTGAATATTTGTGTGCGGATGGTGTTCTTATCAATTAGTTTGAATTAATCTTGATATAGGATTTGGAAAAAATTGTGTATTTATTCAAGGTCGAAAATGATTTTTTTTTTTTTGGTTTTTTTTTTTTTTGTAGACTTTTAGTTTTAAGGACTCGAGTCCTCAATCAAGAGGGGCTATTTTAGGAAATATGATCTATTTAATTAATTATATTTTATGATATAATTGATCGTTTTTTCTCAAAAAATAAAATAAAATCTATTTGTATGTAGTCAATATTTTTTGAGTCTAGCAAATGGATTATGATTAGATTTTCATATTAAATTATAATTAATTGTTCTGTAAATTAGGGAACGATGGCTCTCGTGTTATATTTTTGCACTGCAATAAATTATGTTAATAGCTAGAAATTTAGAAAAGAGGGTAATTTATTGATAATTAGAAAAATTAACATAAAAAATAAAATATTTTCTTGTTATAATTAAAAAAATTAGTATTGCAAAACTTTGTATCTGGCCTTAGCCAAAAAGAAAAAAAAGAAAAGAAAAGAAAATTTTCCCCCAAATTTTACTAAGAAATATTTCTGTTAGTAAAATTTCTAACAAAAATAATAAAAAAAATAATTGTTAAAATCAGCGATGAGCTTATTACCAAGTAAATATTTTTCTTGCTAAATTTGTTGCTAACGTACACTATCAAAAAAATTCCACCATTTTGTAAGAAATTTGTGTTGTTAATGGCATTATTTCTTTTCGCAATTAATCCACCAAGTACAAAGAATTGGTCCAATTTGGATTAGTGTCTCTTTTGACTTCAGATAGATGACCAAATACTTGAGAAAAGGAACACACTCCAGTCAGGTTCAACAAGACACTCCCAGAACAACAATACAATCCAGACAAGTCAGAGCAACACCACAACAAAGTCGTCGGACTCAGTACCTCCGCCACAGCCACGGCGGACGAGAGAGAAACCAACGGCCGTCGTCGACGGCGGCAGAAAGGGCAAAACAGCCAAATTTGACTCAAAGATTGGAGCAGTGATCACAACAGTGACATTAATAGTAATGTTGATTTGGGGCAAGGCGTGTGCAGTTGTGTGCATGGCTGCCTGGTTTTACCTCATCCCTCGTTATTACAATGAAGAACTGATGAAATTGACAAATAGTTCAAATGATGGTGATTTTGATTCCTGGGATTACAAGAAAAGGGTCATTTTGCGAGGATTGCTAGACAGGAATCGGCACGTTCGTGGAAAAATTCTAACTCAAATCGAATTTGATCGAACTTGAGCCAATTATATGACAAGTACAATATACTTGCCGTGTAATTGGTGTATAGTTCAGATACGATCAAACCTGATTTGAGTAAAAAAAAATTCCATGTTGGTGGGAGTCCACCTAAAAAATTAATTTGCCAACATTTTTGCTTGAGTGAATTATGTACAAATTTTATCAAATTATTTGTAATTTTTGTGTGAATTTTCTAACTCTTAATTGATTTGTTGCTATTCAGATGATTTTAGATTGTAAGAGACTAATTTTTACTTTTGGTAATTTGTTGTTCTATGTGCATTTTCTTGGCTCATGGATATATCTTTAATGTTTCGCTTTGAAGATGTTTTTTTTTTTTAAATTAGTATCTCTTAGAATTGGACATAGTTACAAATATTCTCTCGTTGTTTGAACACGTATTAATATCCCTCATTTTAACGGTCGTCCAGCTCAATTTATTAGTCTTCATTACAAATATGAACTGAAAAAACACCATTGTGGATTATAAATTATAATTTTACTTATTTAAAAAAGAATTATGAAATTCTTTAACAAATTAAGTGGACAACTTTTTAATGATTTTCGAAAATTTTTCATCCACCTCGTCCGATTTTATAATTTGTAATATTTTCTTTGAAAAATACAAAAAGGACAAATCGATAATTTAAAAAAATTACATAATTTTGTCAAATATTAAAAAAATATTAATTATTTTTTAATTTATAATTATACCGAATCTCTGAATGAAATGTAATTTATCCTTTTATATAGAGAGAGAGAGAGATTAGTGTTATGAGAAAAATGAGTGAAAAAAGGAGATGATGAGGGCCGGTTTGAAGGTTCAGTTAGTTGCCACCCAATCACTAGGATTGGAATGGATTTGGTAGACATTTCATAATTTTATAATTACTATTGGTGAATGGAGTGGCCTACTTGATGGGATATTTCACTAAGACTTTGCTCAACATGGAAACGACTATTATTAATAAATGTGTTATGAAAATATTAAATCATTGCCACTTAAATATATTTTTAATGACAAATTAAACCTACCAAGATAGGTGGGTATGTTAACTGGCTTGACATAGTTCATCTGGACAAGAATGTAAAATTACCGTCTTCTTCAAATTTTTTGTTGGCAAATTAGAATCATGCCCTCTATGTTTCCCATTCTTCTCCAATATTCCATCCATTTTTTTTTCCGTTATTCAGTCAGAAAGCTGAAAAGAGAAGAGAATCGTGAAAATGAGGGTAAATAAGTAAAATGCCCCTTATCATGCATGTTAAAAAATGAAATAAACATGGGATTGGGTTAGGGGTGTCAATATGGGTTTAGACCCTCTTGGTCTTCGACCCCCTCAGTCACTACAAATGCCCCCGATCAGTGTAATGGGATGTGTTTATTTATCTATCTCTTGACTCGAAATGGGAGCAAGTTTGAAAAATGATCTTAGAGTGTCTACAGTTGGACTAGGAGAGTCTCTTAACACCTTCTTTCTTTCTTCTCGTCGGAGTTATTTCACAAAGACTTGTCGGGGTAAGGAAGAAGGGGGGAACAAGCACACTTAGAGAGCGCAGTACAACCGAGAGTTGGATGCTGCGCTCGGGAAGGATGAATCACTCTCGAAAAGGTGGGTTCAACCCAACCCAACTAGTCTTGAATTGGATTGGGTTAGTTATAAATTAAACTGGGTTGATATAGGTTTAAGTTAAATAAAATTATATTTTATATGAGTTTAATATGAGTTTTAAATAGGTTCAAAGAACTCACAACCGAGTATTTTCTTTCACCACACACACTATTCTCACCCACTCCTCTTTCACCAAACACACGAGCGCACGCACTCTCTCCTATCTTTCTACACATCAAAAATCAAACGCACTCACTCATTTCTTTCTCCACACATATACGCGCACACACACAGAACTTTCAATTTTCAATTAAAAGGTTATAATGTTATTCTTATTATTTCAAATTATTTAGTAATTTATTTCGTATTTTACGTAATTTTTTTATTTTATATTACAATTTATAATTCTGAAGATGATGAAAATAAAAATTTCCTCCCAACAAATATAGAGAATTTGGTTGGATGGCTTGGTGTTCATTTAAGATGAGCATTCAAAATTTTATAAATTATTTTGATAAAATGTAATATTTTGTAGATACTTAGTAGAATTTTTTATTTTATAATTTAGCAAAATGAATCTTAATGTGTATGGTAATTAGTTAGAAATAACGTCTAATACAAGTAGTAGTTATCTTTTTCAATGATTTATATATTGTCCTTTTTTTTCATTGTGTAAAATTTTAAAATTTTTAGATTCAAATTAATAAAATATTTTATACTAACCCGATCCAACTCATTTTGGATCCATTCATTTGAACCGATTTTGGACTGGATCCATTTTTAAACCAATCCAATTGAACTCAACCCAAACCCAACCCAACCGGCCCATTTGCCACCCCTAGATTGGGTTTAATCCTGATAACACAAATTTTTCCATCATCAATTTAATAACGATTTTATTCTATTACTCAAATAACTTATATCACAGATTAAACGCCATCGATTTACTAACAATTTATTCCCAAATTAATACAAACAAATAAAAAATGAGATCTTAAGAGTAAATCACGTCGACATTTATTAAGGTCAAATCGAATTATACAAACACTTTTTTATCCTTTATAAAATTATAAATACACTTATTATTATAATTAACTTCAAAAATATACTCGTAAATTTTTATCCTTAAACAAAATACGTATTTATAATTATAATTATAATTTTAAAGATTGCACTTATAATTTTGCAATTTTGGATGTTTGTGCCATTTGACCAAACTTGAATGAGAGCTATGTTTGGTTTTATGTTTTCATATTTTTTTAGATAAAATAAAACACACTCAATGTTTATTTTTATGTTTTTATACCTTATTTGTGAGTTTTTTGTTTTTTAATTTTCTATATATAATATAAAAGAGACATCATTTGACAATAAACAGTAATTTTTGTTTCTCAAATTCCAAAATAAAACCTGCACCATTTATTTTAAAATATTTTAAATTACCTCAAAACACAAATACAAACATACCATTTATTTTTAACACACACTTATTTATTTTTGTTTTTCTCTCTCTATCTCCAAAACACAAAATAAAATACTCAAAATATAAATCCAAACATTACGGAGGAGTCCGCCTAGTCAAGCTTCAATCTCCATTATTAAATATAAATCAACCTTCAAATAACAGATATTGGTAATTACTTACATCACAAATCAACTACATATATATGCTCCAAATCATCTCCCTTTATTCTAAAACATTGTTGGCGCATTACACAATTCAAATGGCATTCATACAGTACGGACTAAAAAGAACAAATAATTGACGCAATCAACAAAATTTTACGTTGAGATATTTCTCAAGTTCTGAACGATCACGCCTCGCCAGCTCCACCTTCAATCCGTACTTCATATACATCGTCAGCGCCATCTTCGGCACCACCGGGGGGTTCTCCGCCACTACCACCCTGTACCGGAGCAAAATGGAGGCTGCCGCAAACTTCATTTGATAGTAGGCGAAGTCTTTGCCCAAGCAAAGGCGAGGGCCACCGTTGAAGGCTGTGAACTTGTAAGCAGACTCGCTCACGAAGCGACGGCCATCACGCAGCCATCGCTCGGGCTTGAACTCCCGGCAGTCTTTGCCCCATATGCCCTGCATTCTCCCCATTGCGTAGATTGCGTACACTACTTTTGTTCCCTTCTTCAGCACTGTGCCATCTGGGAATTCGTCGTCCTCCACCACCTATATATGTTCATACATTAGTATCCCAGGAGGAGTTTGATTTTGAATAATAATTTGTCGTCTTTTAGCACTCATATTTTTATCATCAACAATAGTTGAGTTGACGTCAATTCTCCTCCTTGAAGAAGAGATCTAGACTCCTACCCAAGTTTCCCCCACCCCCATGCCCATTGTATATTTAAAAAAGAAACCCATTATTTTTACATGTACAACTTATTTTGGGTGGAATCCAGATACTTATGTCACACTTTTACTATGTATTTACTACCAACAAAAATGTACATACGTATTGAATGAAAAACTATGCAATACATATCATGTGAGCATCAAATTGAATTTTTTTATTTTAAATTATATTATATCTTCTATTTCAATCGGTATATATATTTGTATAGCATTTTTTTAAATAAAAATAAAAACGTCATCTTTATACATCTGATATGATCAGTGTAATATATATTGTATTAATAGCACGATTTAATATTCATTGTTAATGTTTTAACATCTCGTATATGTAACTTTTTAAAATTAATTAAATTATACTTTATATTCATTATAAAAAATAATTAAATATATTTTATGATTGTAAAAAATAAATATATAGAGTCAAAAAACCTTCAAATCATTAGTCGTAGTGGGTAAAAATTTAAAATAAAATGTGGTAAAAAATGTTTCACGTAAATATAGTTTCGAGTCTCACCTCCTTATGATCAACGGGAACAGAAGGGTACAACCTGAGACCCTCCGACAGGGCGGCCTGCAGATACTCCATCTTCTTCACCTCCTCCGGCCGGAACACGACGATGTGTCTCTCCCCGCCAGGATGAAGTTCACGCAAATATCCCGTAAGAATTTATCCGAATATGCCTTCCCCTTATCGTCTCTCAGCCCCATGAACACCGTCAGAAGGTCCGATCTCCGCTCTATATTGCCTAAAGAAAGCTCCTTCTTCCTTGCCCGGATAACCTCCTGAGCGAAATCGTCCACTTGTTTTATACATTTCTTCAGCTTCCCTTCGCTCCCAATCTCAAAGTATCTCATTGCCTTCCAAATCAGAGTTGGGGTAACGAACCGTGCTGTCGTTGCTTCTGTTGCAGCCTCAAAGGCGCTGGCGAAGGGAATTTCCGGCAGGCCGGGTCTCAGGCACGATGTGTCTCTCCCCGCCAGGATGAAGTTCACGCAAATATCCCGTAAGAATTTATCCGAATATGCCTTCCCCTTATCGTCTCTCAGCCCCATGAACACCGTCAGAAGGTCCGATCTCCGCTCTATATTGCCTAAAGAAAGCTCCTTCTTCCTTGCCCGGATAACCTCCTGAGCGAAATCGTCCACTTGTTTTATACATTTCTTCAGCTTCCCTTCGCTCCCAATCTCAAAGTATCTCATTGCCTTCCAAATCAGAGTTGGGGTAACGAACCGTGCTGTCGTTGCTTCTGTTGCAGCCTCAAAGGCGCTGGCGAAGGGAATTTCCGGCAGGCCGGGTCTCAGGCAGCCTGGATCCACGCCGAAAGCGATCATGCAAACATTGTCGAACGTGAGCCTGAGCAGAATGTCCTGCAGGTCAATCCGGGCTGATTTCTGAACAGATTCCTCCAGGACAGGCAGCAAACGGGAGTGCACCAATTCCAGTAGGGAATCAGTGGTCATCTGCCTAAATTTCGCGGAGTGAAATTCCAAACTCGCTGTTTTCCTCTGCCTCTGCCAGATTTCATCGTCCGCGCTGAAAATGCCGTCGCCAAGAAGGTCCCGCACCGTGTCCCGGAAATACGCTCCTTTCGGGAAATTCGAAAACTTCGTCTTGAGAAGGTACTCCAGGTTGCGAGGATCAGAGGTCACCACGCAGTTGAGATTAGTAAACCAGGGACCTTTGAAGGTGAAAGTCCCATTTTGGCGATTCAGAACTTCAGAAATCCATTCATACATATCCCCCCGGAGGGCCAGCATAAGCGACGGCAACATTCCAAGAACCGGCCAGTTGGGGAGGCCCTGACGACTCTTCTGCCGCAAGCAGTGTATAACAACAAAGACGACAACAGCAAGCAGAAGCTCAAGCATCTGAATCTCGGAGAAGAACGACAAGAACCCACCATACCGAGCAAAACTCCCCGACCCGTATAACAAAGAAGAAGAATTACAATCAGGCCAAGAAGAATTCATGATTGTAGAACGAAAGAGATGGTGATGAGGAGACTGCAGGGAATCAGCAGAACTGCTGGAGAAGTGATGAATTGGTGTGGGAGTAGTCATGTGTGTTGCGTTATAAGGACACAAGTGTGAGTAGCAATTTCTTGGCGTGCATGAGTTTGTGTGATACGTCGACTGATTTGGTGAGCAGAAAGAGAGGCTGCTTTTTTGGATGTAGGATTAACTCATCACCATATGTGGCATTTCTTGCAGCTTCTGGTTTGATTTTGGGCAAGTTGAGGATGGAAAGGGTTAGTTCATAGGTCGATAATTGGTGTGTTTTGAGTATTGAGTGTTTTCTAGTATTTGGTTTGACCCCTTTTATGAGGTGGGTTTTGGGGGTTTGGAGGATGGAAGGTTGGTGGCTGCAGTTGACCTAAGTTTTATCTCTACCTACAAACCTATGAACACGCATTAGCCAAAATATTGGTCAGCTACGTATACTTTAGTGAATGAATGTGTGTGTTGGGATTTAGTTTTGACACGAAATTCCTTAATCTAACGAAGTTTTCTCTATGTTTAATGACCCAATCAAGATAAAAGATTAAATAGTTACGAGGATTTATGTGGTTATAACAGTACTGATAAAATTACATTTTTAGTTTCATAAAATAAAAAGTTTACTATTTTTAGCCATCTATTTTATGAAATTTTAAGATCGATTTTAAAATTTAAAAAATTAGACACATTTAGTCTTTTACTTATACAGAACTTTTGAAATGATCGTCAAATTGAAAAAACTTGACACATTTCTCACGTCAAGTTTCCATGTGTTCGCAAGCTATTTACACAATTGATGAAGACACACATTGCATGTGTCATTGGCATTTATTTTTTACAAAAACTTGAACATGGTACTAAATTATCGAGTTTTTCCACTTTTAGGATTAATTTGGAATTCTCATAAAATAAGTGACTAAAAGTATTGATCCCACATATCCTATAGGACTAAAAATGTGATTTTGTCTAATAGACTTCTCCATGTTACCATGTATATCAAGACTCAATTGATTCGACAAGATTTTAGGGCTAAATACACTTTGCACCTCTGAATTACAGCTAATGACGTATATACATCCCTGAACTATGAAATATAACAAAATGGCCCTCAAC
The DNA here is from genome assembly GCF_000512975.1 of Sesamum indicum. Lineage (NCBI taxonomy): Eukaryota > Viridiplantae > Streptophyta > Magnoliopsida > Lamiales > Pedaliaceae > Sesamum > Sesamum indicum. Next base: position 13,865,347 of record NC_026146.1, on the reverse strand, counting down.
ATTAGTTTCCATCCATTAAAAACATTAATGCCGCATAATTTCATAATAAAATTTTGGACATTCTATGTTAGAGAAATAAATACGCCAAGGATTCCTCGAAAAGTTAAGGATTAGTAATCTTTTTAAAAGTCAAATGGATTCGGTCTTATACATACGCGAGGAAGATAATCAAAAAAGAAAGAAAATGAATCCTCTGTGCACCGAAGGCAGAATCCGAGGAAGGAAAGGACCGAAGGGACGCTTATAGTCTGGACCGTGTTGTTAGCGAACCATGGGAGTCGAAAAGTAGGAATAGAGCTTACAGCCCATCATGACGTCTAATCTCATGAGTCTATCGTGCCAAAACGACTAATGCTAAGATCGCCCCAACTAGCTATTCAGGGAAGGTAGGTAAGTAAGAGGCGGATCTAAGGTAATGAAATTCTTCAAATCAATTTCTTTTTTTTAATAACTAAAAGAGGTCCCAGTATCAACAAATCTCACCACATCTTCATTTATAAACATACCACCATGATTAGCTATTAATTAATAAAATAGTTAAAATATTTTAATAATCAACTAATTACTTATTAATTATCTACATGTAATGAATTAAATAAGCTTACCAAACAATTAATAATTAAGGGTTTAGATTGGGAAGTTTATTTCTCTAATACAAAAGATCAAAATTGTAATAATAATTGGACTTTGACGTGAATAATGATATATATAGCGAATGACTCAACACATTTTGCTTATGTATAATGAACACGTCGACAACTTTCTTATCAGATTTAACAAAAACAATATTTTTAATGGACATACACTAATTGCGAGGACTATTGTATTACATCTCATAGTTAAGGGGCATCTATATGATACTAGTTATAATTTAGAGATACAGAGTATATTTAACACCTTCAATTTATAAAAAAAATTGATTGTAACACTTGAATTCATACTCTCATAATTGATTGCACCAAGTGCAGATTATAGCCAAATTTTAAAATTAACCTAATTCTTAAGGTTATAAAGAATTAAAAAATTAATTAATGCACATAATGGGTAATTAGATAAAAAATATATATATATATTTGTTGGTGGGACTAAAAGTTATGTATTGTAGTTTTTATCGAAATATAATTGAAAATATGGCCAAATTTCGAAAGATATAGCATTTGTACTTAAAACATATGTTTGATTTGCTCAACTCCAAGGCCAAACATGCGCTAAAGGTATATAATCAACGGAGACGCCAAATACTGGTCTGAACAAGCAGAAGGCCGTGGATGCTTTGAGTGATGATGCTCAGGCTCTTCGGGTGGTTGTAGGGACACCCTTACATAATGTATGCCTCTACAATTTTATGTCGTGGGTGCACCGAGTGATGCTCATACTTCGACAATATATGTCTTTAGAATTGATGTTTTGATGTGTGTTTTGTTCTTCACCTTCCTCTTTAAATCACACAGGAATCTATTCATACAAATATTTATTAAATTACGGATGACACTAGAACTACTAAAAAATATTATATTTTCTCGTGTACTTACATCTCAAATGGGTACATCCATTTATATTGCACGGGCCCTCTCATGCGCACCTCATATGGAAGGCGAATAATTAGATGCTCATTAAATCGAAGAAAGCCGGAGGAAATATTTTTTCGAAATTGCACAAGATGACTGCAACACTATCGTTCAATGCTTGTAGTTTGTTGACAACTAGGGTGGTTGAACAGAGAATTTGAAATAAAAGGCTCAGCTCTGTTTACGCACTTCACACATACTCGGGAAGTATCTCACAGAAGGCAACTAAAATCAACTTCTGCATGAGTACGTACAATTATGATTCTTTACGTGCATCCTTAACTCCTTTATGTCGACACAAAGGGTCAGGTTGGATGCATACCCTCAAGAAACTTAGGACCACGAAAAAAGTACCCGAACCATGGGAGCCGAATTACCTAATCCAAATGCCTACCCCTATCTGGCCCAATCATCCTAGTGCGTATTACCTTCCTTTTGAGCAGCTAGAGTTTGCTCCTCCTACATAGGGGAGGAAGTGACGGTGTCAAAGTATTCCTACACCCGCTCCTCGTCATGAAAAGGCCAACATAAAATTTTTCATATACAAGTCAAAATTTACATCGTCCGATGTTTTAAAAATCTCATTTTCGCACTTCTGACATGAACACTTAATGTTCTCATCGTCCATATATGCATGTTGGAACTTGGCCAATTCTACAAAGGCAATAATACAATTCTCAGACACTGACATAAGATCTTCTCATACATTCATATCCTTAATTATTTTAACATGATGACTCCTATACATACACATACATATATATATATTATTACATATATAAATTTTAATTGACAAAAGTAGATCAAATATAACTAATTAATAAGTACCACATGCATTTTAAATTGACCAAAAAAGGTTCAAGTTTTTTACTTGATCAAAATAGTTTCAAAGACCAACAAAATTTAAAGAGAGATTGATGGAATTTACTATCAATTTTATAAGAATGCAGGAGAAAGAATGAGAATAAATAAAATGAAAGCAACTATATATAAGAATTTTGGAACTGGCCTTGGAATGGTACTTGGAACGCCACAAATAACCATTAAAATATAGTTGTTGCACCACATTTAGGAATGGGGTCTGGCACATGTTTTGGAACACAAAAAAAGCCTTTGTAGTGTATTTGGCATGGATCTTGTAATACAATATTTTCGATCTACTAAACTCGTGCCAAAATATGACTTACTTTGGCACAATACTTTGAACACAAACTACATCTCCCATAAATATCATACTTAGGAATGATTATTGTAATACAAGAATTTCTAAAGACTGAAATTGTCTCAAATTATATCATATAGGACCGAAATTTGAAACAGTACCATTTATAGTTGGCCAATCATTCCAATCGTTATAAAAGCATTTGGAACAGGGAAAGGGAACGTCGGCGATGGGATTGGGCGAATGGAGAGGGGGCCACTGACGAGGGCAGGAGTTGGGAGGGGGCACCAGAGGTGGGAAGTGAGTTGAGGAAGAGAGAGGGTGGGTGGCGTCTAGGCGAGAGTAAGAAAAGGGGAGGAGGGCAATCGAGGGTGGAGCGGGGTGGTGGCGCAAGCAATAGAAGGGGTGGCGACGAGGGCGTCAGAGAGAAGTGGTGGCGCGCGGGTGATGGAGGCGGCAACGAGACTGGGGCGCCTATGGGGGTGGTAGTGGGGGGTTGGGTTATTTTTTTTTTGTTAATAATATTATTATGAATATTATATATTACATAAAATTATATATATTATATATAAAATTATATTTTATACTTAATAAATATTTATATATTATTATATATTATCTATAATATATTTATATAAAAAAAGATAATACTTTTTTTCTTAATAATTATGCTGAGTTGCGGAATGGGCGTGTACATTATACTATTGCCTCTAAGTGGACTCTTTCATCATTGCAAAATTACAAGTACACCCCACAAGGAGTGTCAATGTAACTTACTCCACATGATGTCAATATAAATTACAATTTCAATCTCAGGAGTTGTAATTATAATTTTATAAAAGATATAAAATATTTATATAATTAAATCTAAGTTCAAAAAGTATAAATATTATTTATCCTTTATGTATTTATTACAAATTACATTCTCTTATATAAATATGCTTATAAGATATCTATATATTTATAGCCTAGCTACTATAGTCACGTATAAATTCAAAGAGATGAAAACATATATAGTATAATAAATATCCATGTATATGTTAATTAATATTTTTTGAGGGGACTTATAGACTAATTAATAGTATATCAATATTCATATAATAAAAATAAGGGAGAATTATCCGTCATAACTTGAAACTTTGTTTCACGTAGACTTTTTGAGGGTTTAGAAAATTACATCTATTATCATTTATGTTGTTTCTGTCTAATAAATAGATCTTTTCGTTTGTCAAAATTTATCGAATTTTTGACCAAACTATTATTTTACATCTTCGCGAGCTATTGTGTGAGAAGAGATATATCTTTATAAGGGTATTTTGATCAGAAAATATTTATGTGATCTGCAATAAGTAGGTATTTAAGTCAATGGGGGGAAAATATGTTTAAGTCAATGGGGGGGGGGGTAAATATGAATCTTCATTATAGTTTTTTGCTAATAAAATCAAATTCAATAATTTTGACAAACGAAAGGATTTATTTGTTAGACAAAACCAAAATAACAGGAGGTTTTAGACAAAATCAAAATATTTATTTGATCTGCAATAAGTAGGTATTTGTTAGACGAAAGAATATTAAATATAATTTCTCAAATTACAAGAGGTTTTTCATATAATTCTATCAAATCTCAAGATAAAAGTAGTGTAATTATCCTAAAAATAACAACAATAAAATAATAATTTGTTTAACATAAGGGCAACTTCAAAATATTTACGAATTGTTGATATACCTAACTATTTTTTATCCAAAAAAGAAAGATACACATAACTATTTGCAATACCTTTTAATTATTTATTTATTTTTTTTAAATAATCTTCCAGTTATTTTATAAGATATATGTTACTTATACAAATATTGCATTATTTACTTTTTGAGATAATTATATTTATATTTTCTGACTTAACGTCGACTTATACAAACTGTTCATTTTTTAAAAATTTTAAATATACGCTCATTAGAAACATCAATATCATTTTTACAAATCACACTCTTTTTGAAAATTACACATACACCCCATAATATCAACAATATTACACAAACTAATCCTATTTTAGTTGTCATGGGTAATGTCTGCGTAATTACATAAAAAAAAAAAAGGGTAATTTATATAACTCATTGTAGTTTGAAAAATTTCATCTAATACCCCTAATGTTTGTTTCTGTCTAATAAATTGGTCTCTCTATTAGTTAAAAATTACTGAATTTCTTGATAGGAACAAAAATCTAAATAAAAATCGATATTTACCCTTTATTGATCGTAAAAAGATTTATTTGACCTACAATAAATCAATAATAAGTGGATGATAAATATAGATTTTTAATCTGATTTTTTTTAATATCAACAAATTTGATGATTTCTGATTAATGGTGGACTTATTTTTTAGACAGAAGCAAATTTCAAGAGTACTAAATATAATCTTTTAAACTATAGAGGATTTGCGTATAATTATACCAAATTTTTTCGGAAGTTGGATTATAATTATCCCTTTATATATATATGATTATAATTATTCCTTTATATATATATGTATATATATATTTGTGTAAATTAGGAATGACAGACAAGTCGAGCCGGCTAGCGAAGATTTGGAGCTCGACTCGAGCTCAAAACTCTTCTGTTTATTCGGCTTGCGAGCTTTTTATTTGTTTTTATATATTTATTATTTTTAAGTTATTATATTTTTAACTCCATATTTAATACTATAACAGCTCTATTTTAAAATTAATCAAATATTATAATTATTATGTAATATCATATATTTTATATTTAACTAATAATATGATATTTTTATTTACATATTTAATTTCTAACTTAATCAATAAGTTTTAGTGATTTAATATTATTACTATATATTTTCTATTTTATATTAATTATTGATTTTAAAATTATCTAAAATTTAAAGAAAATTAAGAATATACTTTTTTATTAAAAATAGCTTAGACTTTACAATTTAATATAATAAATAAAATGTTTTAAAGTAAATTTTATTTTAATTATAAATAAAATAAAAAATAAAAAGCTCGAGTTCGAAATTTTGTACTCATACTTAAGCCCGACCTAAATGTTTTGAGTTCGTCGAACTTGAGCTTGAGCCCAAAATTAAAAGTTCAAACCAAAATTTTTTGTCGAATTTGAGCTCAAGCTCGAGTTCAAAATTAAAAATTAGAGTCGTAATTTTTTGGAGTTTGAGTGGTTTTCACCTACACTGTAAATGTGATTATTTTTTTAAGAAATTTTTTTTCTTCTTTTTAATATTTTTGCAAAAACAAGAAAAGCCTTTGCCGAAACTGAAACGCTTTCCGATTTCAGCTATTGCATTTCACTGATTAACCCTACTCCAGCAGCGTTTCCATCCCTTCTCTGGAAGCTCAGCAGCGTCTGAAGCAGCCCTAAGCGCAAGCGATGATGCGGAGCCTGTTATCTCGGAACCTATGGCGTAAAATCGCCGCCAGCAAATCCTCAACTACATTAGGTAATCGGATAGCTTGTGTTGGTGGTGGTGTGGGTTGTGGCAGTGGCGGGGGGGGGTGGTACGTGCTGATACCGATGGTGATTGAGCACTCGTCGAGAGGGGAGCGCGCCTACGACATATTCTCGCGGCTGCTGAAGGAGCGGATCATTTGCATCAATGGCCCCATCTCCGACGATACCGCTCACGTCGTCGTTGCGCAGCTGCTCTTCCTCGAGTCGGAAAACCCCTCCAAGCCCATTCACATGTACCTCAATTCCCCTGGTGGTGCTGTAACTGCTGGTATTTTGTTTAACTTGCCTGGTTTTCTTTTTTGTGCACTTTTCTGTTGAAATGGAATTAGTGTTTCCGATGTTATAACTGAATACTGAAATTTGAGGTGCACAGAGAAGCTTATGGAGAAACCATAAAATATTAAACGATTCCTTCCCGTGTATGTCTCTCCGAGAATGAATTATTTGGCGGAAGTATTTGGTATGAGGAATTGAGAAATTACAATTGGAATGAGATTTTATACCAACCTTAAATCAGCAACTCCAGGTCCATGAATAAATTTTAGCTGGGTTTGAGCAGGGTAAGAATTGAAAGGAAAGTACATTTTCCACAATAAATCTGTTCTAAGCTTAGTGTGGTGTAGTCATTATGTTCATTTCATTTTCCCCTGTGCCACTAATTTGATGAACGTCCTTCTTCCTTTTGTCTCCTTTTGGTTTTTCTTCAGTGTAAGGAACTGAAGGATTTACGTGGAGTCCAATAGGGAAAAAATTGTTCATTCTGTTTTTGTTTAAAGATTATATTTTGTTCTAAAGATTTTAGTGATTTTGGAGAAGGAATCAAGTGTATTCTGTTGGCGAAATATTTAGTTTACAGTTATTTCACTTTTTAATCTTTGCAGGTCTTGCTATCTATGATACAATGCAGTATATCCGTTCACCAATCAACACCATATGTCTAGGTCAAGCTGCATCGATGGCTTCTCTCCTCTTGGCTGCTGGTGCAAAGGGTGAGAGGAGGTCCCTCCCAAATGCTACAATTATGATTCATCAGCCTTCTGGTGGATATAGTGGGCAGGCTAAGGATATAAGTATCCACACCAAGCAGATTATTCGTGTTTGGGACTCACTGAATGCACTTTACTGTAAGCACACTGGACAGCCTCTTGACATAATTCAGAAGAATATGGATCGTGATTATTTCATGACAGCTGAAGAGGCAAAGGAGTTTGGGATTATAGATGAGGTCATAAATGAGAGACCATTAGCTCTCGTGACCGATGTTGTAGCTGATGAGAGCAAAGATAAAGAATCAAGTTAGATATTCAGTGTAAGAGAATATGGTTCATCTCTTTACTCTTTTCTTTTCTACTTTTGGGTTGACCTTTATGCTTTTATGAAAAACTTCAGTCTTTTACATGGTTCAAGCCATATCACATATTTAACATATATGCATGAACATATATACACCATCATAAAAGTTTTGACATTCATGAATTATCTTGACTTGGTATTTGTATATAAAGTCCTGCAATGTTGTTTTGATTGTTTTGAGACTGCTTTTTCTTTGAACTTTCCTTCGGTGGAAGCTGATTTGGTTTCTGCATTTGGTGCTTTAGTTTTTTTAAGATTCATGATATTTGACCTCAAAGGAGCAGGTCTCACATGGTTCCCAGACATACTTACATATTTGTTTGGACATATCACACAGAAATACTATACTAAGTATGCACTGTGATGGAGGTAAATGAGTTGTAAGCAGGCTGGAAGGGGTGGGCCATCAATATGTAAGATTTAGCTGATGACGAGAAGCCTTGTGTTATCATGGCAATTGACAGGAAACTTGCAAGTTTATGGTATATGGCTTGGATGCCAAACTTAGGAAATTGAAAACAAAAAGAATTAGAGGTAAATAATGTGAAAGAAACTAAACATGTGAATGATTTCATAGAGATTCTTGTCTAAAGGAGTTGAAGTAATGTCCATGCTGGTTGATTGATCAGAAGAAACTAATGGTTAAAAACTTCCTAGAAATGTAAAGTGCTCATCTTTCTGTCAAGTGACACCTCCAATATCTTACTGGATAATTACCATAATATCCTGTAAAGTATAGGAAATTGATAGAAACTATCTTTACTTTGCGCATAATTACCAAAAGACCTGTTTCTCTTCTAGAATGTCCCCAGAAAAAGAGAATTGTCTGGATGTTTTACCCCTCTTTCCAAAAATTTTAAATGATTAAGGTCCTGCCTTCTTCTTTCTAAAATCTGCTTGTCCTTGCTTTTCTTTATCTATCTATCTATACGCTCGCAGATAGACATGCGTCCACACACACACATATACTTGGATGTAATCAAACGTGTATACCTACAACATATGTAGGGTGTATGGGTCGGTGGTACATGGTTGGAGGTGGAGTGGGGTTGTAGAGTTTCTCATTTGTTGTGAATTGGGATTTTAGATCCCAGCATTGATTGAGTATATGGGCAGCTGAGTGCTGGGCTAGAAGGGTGTGGTTGGCGACGCGAGTGGGGGATTGGATGGTGAGTTTGGGGAAAAGAGATGGGTGATCCAGGTAAGGGGGTTGGAGAAGATGACAGAAAAAGGAATAAAAAGAAAAATAATGAAATCAATAATCAAATATAAGAATAAACTTATATTTCATTTCTCTATTTGGTTTCTTCACTTTATCTATATCATCATAAATAAGTTGTGTTTATCGGTATTTGTTATTGATTATTTGATTAGTTAAAGTTAGTCATTTAGTCGTGAATTATTTGAATAAGTAAAGTTAAAATCAATGCTTGATTATTGATCTATTATAAGTTGTAAGTTAGTCATTATTTAGTTAAACTATTTGATTGAATGATTAATTAAACTAAAGCTAAGACTTATTAATTAATTCTTCAATGAGTATATGGTTATTTATTATTTAGAATTGCTATTAATTATATTTTAATTGATTATTACAGTTAAGGTTATACTTACATTATAAAAAAGGGAAAAAGAATCATAAGTTAAAACAATAGAACTAAAATAAAAGAAAATAGAAGCATTTAAAAATTAGAGAAGAATGGTTAAGATAAAATTATATTAACATAAACACCCCCTAATATTATTTGGTAGTTACATCCACACCCATAGGCACATGCGTCGTCCACGCATCTACTGGAGAGCTTTCGTTCGGAGGAACTGGTTAAAACTGAAAACCAAGTATTTGGCCCGGAAAATCTGGTTAAGTAGTGATATGTCCTCTTATTCAGGTGGAAAGACTAGAGGTAAATCTAGAGGGTCCCAATGCAATTATGCTAATAGTAGGGTTTTTTTTTTCTTTTGTCTTAAAAGAAAATATTAACCGTTGAGGGAGTGCCTAGGTAGTTATCTCTAAGATCCATTTATATATTTGTTTAGAGTTGAACGCATATATCAGTAAATGATTCTAGTTTTAGCCTTTCCCATGAATTCTTTACGTGTTGGGATCTCATATCTACACTCAGTTCTAGCCCGTGAGTAAAACTGGATGTTTGCCTGCAAGTTATGGCCTTAGCCGGGTATTTTAATGAAAGTTTGGTTTGTGATCTTGAGATGCTCCCCTGTTCTATTCAGTTTGAGAGGAGAAAGATGGAAAATAAAGGGAGACATTATTATAAGAAAGGAAACCAATGTTATAATAGAAATAAACTCTTTAGCTTTCAAGTGATCACTTCCTGCTATTGGGTGGTTTGCCAAAGGGATGTCAAAACCTTTTCTATATGTAAGATGCAATCATGCATCCTGGTGCCTGCCATGTTCAGGGCTCATTCAACTTTTTGGAAGCGTAAATTACTTTAAACAACCTTAGAGGTGAAACCTTTTGATCTATGAAGCAGTGTTTGCATCACGGATCTGAATTATTCCAACTTTTTTGGTTTTGGTGTAAGGTAAATTTCATTGATAATCAGCTGGAGAACAGCACCTACAGATCCAACCTCAGCGCTAAGTCCATGCAATGCGCCAAATCCTATATACTGCAATAACTTGCAATTAAGCAGGAAATTGAGAACTAATGGTCTTTCGCCGAATTTGCTCCAAAATAATCCTAACAAGCAGCTGTGGTTCTCACTTGATATTTTTAAATTGATGCATATTCGAACTTATTTATTGTTTGTTCTCTTTCTTCTGTCAAAGACTGTATTAGAATACTTATTATTATACGAACAACCAATTCCTTAAAATGAAAGGATTCAAAAACAAAAAAGAAGGCTTTTCTCCAACCATGAAAAGGGTTTAAATTCTATTGATTGTGGGAATATGATAATCTCTCGTGAAGTTAACCCAACTCATTGCACTCGCACTTTACCAGATCTTCAATTTCTTGTCTGATATCTTTGCTGAGAGTGAGAATTAGTACTGAACAAATGAAATCTCTCTTTGCATCATGCACCTTTGACACATGTCAGATTGATTTGCAACATCTTCAGTTGCTTTCTGTTAGTTTTTCTTCTTTACTTGTGTAAGGGAATGTGGTGGGGGTAGGGAGATATGGTTGGAGGTGGTGGGGGTATTCTGTCTTCACATGTGTTGTTGCATATGAGTGAGAGAGCATGTGGAGCTTTTCATTCCCAGATGCTTTGTTTTCTGCAGCTTTGTTTTTGTGGCAATCTTGTGTCCAATTGATACACGATTTATTGGCATTCTTAAAATTTCTATGGTGCATTAACTAAAACTCTTGTGCTTTCTTATTTGGATGCAGTTGTTTTCATCCATGGGATGCATTTCTGACATTGTACGTGGAAAAATTTTGGAGTGTACGTCAGTCTGAGGCACATTAAAGGAAATGTATTGACTAATTCTAGCAATAATTATCTCTGTCCTCTTTCCCCCTTATTGCGAGATAGTTTATGCAATACCATTAAGAATGAATCCATTCTCTCGCGTTATTGAGTGTGTCTTGTGCGTTTATGTTTATCTTACTTCAGAAAGAACTTACAGTAATCATATAATCATCTGGTTCTCTCATATTTTCTCTCTTTTCCCCCCTTTCGTTTCTGATTCTAGGAAAGGGTTGTAAATTTACAACTTCCTGGATGATTTATCCTCCAATCCGTTATTTCAGCACCATTCGGCCATTTCATTATCGTAGTTGAACTGGTACCATGCTGGTATCATGAACTTATTGTTTAACTGTCCTGATATTACATTTTTTCTATGTTAATGTTGCTTGGCAGTTGATGTGGTATTTCTGGGCAAAGGATGTGTTCCAGGAATTGTTAGATAACCGGACAAGGTTCTCTGTGTATAACACGCCTGAATCTTAGTTAATTTTTACCATTAGCCCGAGCAAAGGTTCTTTAATTGCTTCTTTCTATATCAATTCCAAATCTGTGTCTTGTCCAAGGAGTTTTTCCTGCTTTATAAGATCACATTGAGAAGTTGAATAGCATTTAGATGTGGTAGGATACGTTCGATTATGTTGGGTGTGTCCTAAAATGATGTTGTGTACAGACGTACACTATGATGCTTCTTTATTTGGTTACAGGGTAAATTACAATGAGATTCCATGAGCTTTTGGTCTAGTTATAAATATCTTCTTATTGTTTGGAAAATTATTAATATTTTTTACGTTTAACAATCATCTACAATTGACTTAATCCTTTAGTTTCCGCTAGGTTCTATTCATTTTTTTATAATGAATTGACAAAAATATTTTTGTGAACTATAAATTAATTTACTTGATTTTTAATTTTTTGAAATTGTTTATGGAGTAAATGGATAATTTATTTTATGATTCTTCAAGAATTTCATCCATCTTGCTTTATTTTTTCATAGTTTTTCTTAAAAAAGTTTAAAAAGAAAAAATACAGCAAGTGTAAAGTTGACAATTCACGCCGTCGTTAATTATGTAATTTTATCAAAAATATCAGGAATATTGATCATTTTTTAAATAATTAAAGGATATTTGTAGTTTTGTTAAATTTTAATATAGTTTTGTTGTAATTTAGCTTTGGTTCTCTTGATGACACGCATGTCATTTGTATCATTGAGATGACCATCAACTTCCCCAAACACAAGCTAATATATATTCCTTTCAGACTGTATATTGAAAGCCATATTACTCAACTTTTCACCTTGTAGAAATATAAAATGCACGTCGTTAGGTGGAAATTTGTCGCAAAAAAATTATTTTTTTTATTACAAAGAAGTATGTGTTCAAGTGTGTAAGTATCTATAAGAAAAAAATATATACTAACATCATCATACATAAAATTGAATAAAAGCACTTATCACTCAAGAATATATATTGAACCTAATTAAAAATTATTTGAATATGCATATTGTTGTAGCTATCCTATTCGATTCAGCTCATCAAAATAAAATAAGATCTTTTTGCATTAAATTCTAATTTATTTTCATTAAGAGTTTTTGTTCAACGTCGGATATGTCATACATTGTTTGATGATATATTCGAAGTATTGAACGCTCGACGTGTATTTAAATTTAAAAAGTTCACAAGAGTTTAATCCGATATAAAAAAGTATAAATATATTTAGATAAGTTGGAAATATTGTAACGTCACCTACAATACAATAAATTGTAAGGATCACAATGGGAAAGGCTCTGGTTCCAATGCTTAAGTTAGCAGGGTCGTAAGAGCATTCGAAATGTAAAAAATCCAACTTGGAGTGTGTATGGCTAGTATTTTTAGATATATGTAGATGTGTTATTTCAAGTGAACCATTGATCCAATAATGATCAGATATTCATTGTGGGACCGTACATACTTAGGTTTCAAGGCTAGGCAATATGTTTTGGGATTAATAAAAAAGTTGGGCGTTTGTATAAATTTTTAAGATCTTGGGATGACCCCCACTTTAACACGGGTTTGATTTCATGAACTAGCTTGATGATGTTTGTCGGCAATCGCATCATATAACTTGATCAACTAGTTGATGTTATAGATAGTAATAGCTTAAACCAGTCCACTAATACTAGCGTAACGTCACGCATTGTCCTAATAATGAGCATTAAAGTTGGCCTTATATCGTGCATGCATTGATATAAGATGTTCTGAATCAATACTATTATTAATATTCAAGGCCTTATAAAAAATTGGCTTGATGTCATTATATAAACTACCCGTCTAAACTCTTAATATCACATAAAGCTTTCACAGCAATCCAACTTAGTAGTTTGTAACAATTCAACTCGTGTGTTTTACAATTGCTTTTACAACACGTGATTTAATTGACATAATTTTATTTAATTTTAAAAACAATATATTGCTAGATATGTATGTTATTCTGCATAAGTATGGACTATGCAATTACTTCAATTAAAAAAAAAGATATATTTGTTAAAATTAGATACATACTAAACCTGTTGAATTATCTTTTGCAAATTAAAAACAACATTGACAACTTTTATACATCAAAAGGACTTCAACTCTTATATATAATGCTAATATTAATAAACATATATATATATATATATAGAATATAAAATATACTATTTATTAAGGCTCAAACTTTTGTAACTACTATATTAGCATTGAAATGTTTTCAATTATATTTATTTTTTAAACAAATAATTATTTATTTTGATTAATTAGTTCCATTGATAATTTTCATTTAGATATACTTTTAAAATTAATTAATTTATTTATTTTGATCCATTATTCAGTCTTTTTTTCCCCTATTTCAATCAATAAACCATAATAAAAAATTCAAATTATTTTGAATGTGTTTCAATGTAATAGTATTTATATATTATTTTGGTAAATTACAATTAGTTGATTTGAGGATTGATATAATTATAAATATTCTTTTATTGTTTAAAAAATTATTAGTACTTTCTGATTTTTGATTGCTTGTTTTTTTTATAATTTTTTTTAAAAAATAATATAACAAAAATAAAGTTCATAATAGAAATTCATTCAATAATTATATAATTTTATCACACGTTTAATAAATTTTTAAATAACAAAAAATATTCGTAATTATGTCAAAAAACTTACCTTACTTTTTTCATTTGTGTGCATATATATATATATGTATTTATATTTTTTTTTGTCATGCTTGAGTATTTTCTTACTCTCCATCACCTATATTTATTCATTTCTTTTATTTTATTTCACATACAATATGAAGAATTGGCCTTTGCGTTCTCAAATGTGATCGACGGAACAACCGAACGGAGAGTAGCACAAGGGCCAAGAACCGGCAGCCGACGGCGTTTCAGGGTTTGCCCGGGCGGACTATTGTTTCATACAGGATTGTTGTTTATTGTATTTCATTGGTGGGTTTTGCTCAATCGCAAAAAGAAAGGGCGGGATTTTGGAGGCTATGGCTCCAGGGCGGAAGCGTGGGGCGAAAGGGGTGAAAACGAAGAGCGACTTGAGTTTGGGCGATCTCGTCCTCGCAAAAGTCAAGGGCTTTCCTGCTTGGCCTGCCAAGGTACATTCTGATACACTTTAAGTTAATGCCAATTTTCTTGTAATTCTTTTATTGGCACATTTGAGTTAATTCTGTGTTTCTTTTCGCCGACAATCCATGCTTGTAGGATTCTTGTTTTCTTTGTTCGGGATTGGAGTTTATTTGTTTTACATTTATTTGAACTTATCACTTCTATGGAGTTGCCTTGAGTTGCTGAGTTTGATTGGAAACTACTCTAGATCTTTGCGCATGAGGATATTGATTTTGTGCCATTAACTACGAGACAAGAGGGCAAAACACAGTTAGTGCTGTGTGTATAGAAAAACCAGGGTGAAAGATCCACTTGTAGAACAACCAGGGGTCTGGGGGTTCGGAGAATGGAAACAGCGGAGGCATGGGAATTAGGGTCCAGATG
>NC_026146.1:13822307-13850277 GCF_000512975.1 Sesamum indicum | reverse complement strand
GTGCTCTTTATGCATTTATGTCCATTCAGCTGCCACGTTAAGTGTTATGTACTTATATGTGTATTCAACCATGTCTATGCGCGTGGCCTTGTCTCATACGCATTTATTGGTTTTGTCTCTACCCACGGTCTCCTCAGTTGTCGTATGCAACAGTGCCGTTTATATGTTTATTTTTGGATGATGAGGTGGCTGTTTGCTTCCAAATTCTACTATATGATGGCAAATCAGTTAACCAAATATTTGAATGTAAAAACAAACTGTTACCTCCCTGATATTGGACATTAGGTTGTGGGTTAGCATTTTCATTATGTTCATTATTTGTTTACATCGGTGTTAGTTATTAAAATATGGGTGATTCTATCTATGTATTATCTTGGATTTGTTAATATCAAATTGCAGTTGTTTCCTTATTGGGTAACCTTTTATGGCTTCAAATTCCAGATTAGCAGACCTGAAGACTGGGAGCGTGCTCCTGACCCTAAAAAGTACTTTGTCCAGTTTTTTGGTACATCAGAGATGTAAGCACTTTCTTTATATCTTTTTTTGTTCCCCCTTGTACAATTATGAAAGTTGTTGCCAAAATGATTATGAGGATAAAGTTTTTCTCTTACATGATGGATCATGTGTAAAACTAATATTACATGAGAAAAAGTATTCTCTTTGAGTGTCTGTGGTCCTTGAAAAATTCACCTTCATGGTTGGGTTTCTTAGGATAGGCAATGGATCTTCTAATCTAAATGAGAAACTCTCTTTCCTGTGTCTCCTTGTAGATGGCCTGTCCCTGTGTCTGAAACATTTAGCAAGTATAGTTAGCGAAATACTTGAAATAAGTCTGTTTGTTGGTTTCTGTACTTTTTGGGACTCAAAAGTTTTGTTCAGTGGGAATTTTTGTTGGGATATCCAAAATTTTCACAGCTTAACACATTCATGTGCTGTTTGCTTTACAGTTAAAACAGCCAATTGCTTATTTTATAGTTCTTCCAATTGCCAGATGTAGTTCTCCAAAGGCAAAATGATAACAAGTATCATTCTGGGGTCTGCCAACATCCTTTTCCCACCTTTTTGGCATAAGATGAAACGATTTTCTTATCTCCAAGTTACTGGTTGTACTCATATCATGTCTCTTTATACCTCTTTTGAGAGTTTATGCTGTCTTTACTTACTTTGTTTATTGAAATGCCAAGTTTTCATGATATAGGATGACCTCTGGCTCATCACATCTAAGCCTGAAATTTCAATTGACTGACTATAGTCTCAGTTGGGTGATCCACGGTTGTTCGTGAACATATTCTTATATAGAAACAGCCGTAGAACTATTGGATTAAATAGATAAGGAAGCAAGTTGAAGCATAGGGCCCAAATAAAAACAAAGAGGAAGTATCCAGCACTTTTTCTTTAAGCTTATATCCGGAGAGTGCATGTGCATCTGACTTATATTATGAGAGTATTGTTAACAAGTACCAAAACAAGCCGTCTTCAGTCAGGAATCTCCAGAAACTTCTGCTTGGAATCAGAAGAAGCCATTGTTGAAGTCTACCGAGGGGTTTAAAGTTGTTAGGACCTCACCTCAGAGAACAGAGAGTATAGCCATAAAAATTATGACCTCTCATCCTTATCCAGGAGCCTACAACTAGATTCGAGTAATGTCTCATATTCAGAAAAACCTTCAAAAGCTCTGTTTGAATTTATGAAAGAAAAATTTTGATTGTTCATTGTAGATTTCGATGAGGAACCTACACAGACTACCGTCCATATTATCACCTTCTTTTGACTGTCAAACCTTTATATGAGTGATCACTTTTGAAGCCCAAATCTCTGAAAAATAACATATCTCAAGTCTCTTACTTGTAATTATTTGAGAAATAACAGAAGTTAGGCACTAATCTGTGGCGACATAGCTGCAGAGAGTCTTCTAGGTGTTGTCTGGCAGAAGAGAACTACAGATCTTAAAGACTGTTTTTCTGTGTGTGTGTTAGCTTTAGGTTTTTCATTTTGTTCACCTCAATGAATGGGTAAATGAGCATATATTGATCTTGATGATGATTTATTTGATTTTCAACTATGATGGTTTTGCTGGTATTTTTGAGAATTAAAGCTTCGCCTCTACTGAAGGCTTGTCTTGTTCTGTGATGCAACTCAATGTTCTTAGAAGAGGGATTTGTAGTTTTTCTAATTGACTCTTCTATGTGGCACATAGTCAAAATTCGCACACTATTGATGAGTTTGCTTAATTTTAAAAAGAATTATATTTTCTATATATTATTTGTTTTTGTTTATTAAAAAGATTACAGCTTTTTTCAACTTATACTGTTACATAGACTAAAAAAAACTTTGAAAATATTATTAGAGTAATTGATAGAGAAAAGAACCAGGGAATAAGATGAACATAAAATGGGGGAGGAGATAGAAAAAGAAAATGTCAGCATATGATGGTTATCATCGGAGCCATGACATGGAATGATAATGATTGATCAGACGATACAGAGAGTTTCTTTCTTATTTACGGGGGTGGTCTCTTTTGTTTAGTTTTGTGCCCCTTTTTTTGTGGGGGTGGGGGAGGGGGGACTCTGATATTTGCATGCCACATATGTGAATTGTATTCTAGACCAAGATAGCTCTGATAGGCCTCTTGTCATAGTGAGATATTGATAAACATGTTAAAGAAGCAACAGAATAAAATTTGTGGGTTAAATCAGCTTTTGAGCAAAAGCTTAGGAATATTTTTGTAAATTGACACTTTTAAGAGACTCTTTTTGGATTTACAGGTTTCCCTCATTTAAAGTAAACATAAATTTGGGTAATGGGAGTTTATCTTCTGCCACGTAATGTAACTAAGTGGAATATGATCTGTAGCTATCTAAATGTCATGTTTTTGAGTGCGCAGAGGAATTTGATATTTTCCGATTTGATTTTGGCCCTTCGATGATAACTTAGTTACTAAATTGGTTATGTCTTACAAGGAATATAAGTGTTAATATCCTAGGTTTTACATATTCAAATATTGAATTTCCACTTGCAGCTTTGATATCATTTAATTGCTCTATGTCTCATAGTTTTGTGCTTTATTGAACACTTTTCATGTCTATCCTAGTTGAGTGATCCTTTTTTAGAAAATATTCCTTAGATTATCGGCCTTAAATGTAGGCGAATGCTAGGTGTCTGATATCAGTACATTATAAGCAGTAGCAGTAAGCTTATAGTAAGATGTCTTGTGCTTGATGCATTTATTAAGCTATGGTTGAGTTCTCTTGCCGAAGAGTCTAAATGACTGGTCTTTGCCCAGCACTCTTGCTGTCAGTCATGTACTTTGATCTATTGCTTTGTGTGTTTCCATGCTTGAACAAGCGCTGCTATCATCTCATCTAGATTTGCTTGAGCTCATTGATGTTTCTCGTCCACCATGCTTTTAAATGGGTGCATTTGTGTAGTGTGTTCCTGGTGTTACTCAGAAATGTATCTCATATAGTAGTTAATGTTTTGAAGTTTTTCTTTTCCATTTTGATCTCCCACATTAAAAAGTTAAAAACTAGTCTCTGCATGTGGCATCTCGAAGGTGGCTGCTGTTGTTAGATTTACTTGGGGCTGAAAATGCATTGGATTCATTGCAATGTGATTTATTGACACGTGCTTTGCTCTGTCTTTATTTATCTCATTTATAGCATTATTATATAGGCTGTATGTCAGCTGGCATACACTTGAGAATTTCCCAGCATTCTTAAAAGTGGTTTTGATAAAGCCATTTCCTCTTGTTCCTCATCTGCAAACACCCTTCCACATTTGTCTGTTGGTTTCTGGTATAGCATCTTCGATGAATAGAAAGATTTTTGTATGGTATATGATCTGATTTTCCCTTATCTTAACAGAGCTTTTGTTGCTCCTGCGGATATCCAGGCATTTACTAGTGAAGCAAAAAATAAATTGTCTGCTCGATGCCAGGGTAAAACAGTCAAATACTTTGCCCAAGCTGTGAAGGAAATCTCTGAGGAATTTGAACTGTTGCAGCGTAAAAATTTAAGCGGTATAAGAGATGATGACAATGCACAAGATCTTGCATCACAGACGCAATCTGTTGATCCAGTGGTAGATGAAGCCTTAGAGATTAAAGGAAATGATAGAATAGATACGGAAGGACCAAACTGCAACTCAGAGATAAAAGGGCTGAGTGATCTGGGCTCTGTTTTGGAGCCTTGTTCACAAAGACAATGTGAGATGGAATGCCAAGATGTAAAGCCAAGCTTATCAGATGACATGAATCATAGTTTGTCTCCGCATCTTTCTTTGGGAAAGAGGAACAAGCTTTCTAGAAGTCCTAAATTAGTGAAGAAGTTGGTATTAGGATGTAGCCCGTCCGATTCCTTGGTTAAGGAGGAAGGTTCATGTGATGTCAAAGTCGAGGGTATGGCTTTTGATGTTGACCAGACTGAATTGACAGATAGCCATGAACCAAAGTTGGCAATGGGGCCAAAGAGGAAGCATGAGGGATTCATGCATAGGCATAGTGGAGCTATACCTCATGAACATATTGGTGACGAGGTGCAGACAAAATTAGCTTCAGGTGGCAGCATGAAGGTGTCATCCAGTTTGGGTCTAGGTGTTGGCAGTCAAAGGAGGGGGAAAAGATTGCTCAAAGATAAAAAGCATTCTGAGGCGGCAGATGATGGTCCAATGGACTCTGAAGCTTTTGAGGAGCATAAGAAAGTTATCTCCAGGAAAAAAATGAAGTACCGATATGAAGATGAAAAACAAACTAATGAGTCCAATCGTTCTACTGATGAAGATGATCTCCCTCCGACAAAGCGCCACCGAGCACTTGGGATGATGTGTACTTCTGCTTCCGTTCCTGAAAATAAGTCCGGAAATTCTACAACACGTAAAAACGGAATGGTGCGTCCTAACAAAGCTCGATCTCCGGTTCCGCAGCGGCCAGTGAAACGAAGAGCTGTCCGCCTATGTGATGACGAAGATGATGAATTGCCAAAAACTCCAGTTCATGGAGGATACATCCATAAGGTTTCTGTTATTCCTAGCGGATCAGATTCAAAGAAGAATGATCTTATGCGTGGTGAGAATAATGCCAATGATCAACTGGCCTCGAGAACAGTAGATAATGCCTTAAAAGAACATGCTCAATCTTCTCAAGTATCCAATAAAGCTTCATCAGCAACTGCTCAGCAAAGCATGGATAAGGGAACTAGAGAATCATCAGCAGAACATGTATCTCTAGGTCCAATGCAGTTAGAGTCCGACAAATCATCCTTTGTGGAGGCAAAACCAGTAGGTTCTCCTAAAAGGTCCAGTCAATCTATTACTGCTACCGGAACATCAGGAGAACCAGAAAAGAAGCACTTCAGCAAGGCACCTGGCGGTATTTCTCAGAAGAAAGTTCCACCGGGAGCCAACAGGGCCATTGCTACAGCTTCGGATAGGTCAACTACATCTCTTTATCAACCAATAAGTGAAAAAAGCAAGGCAACTTCTTCTGGGGAGAAAAGGAATACTACTCCAAGATCAGATTCCCAGAACAGTGATTCTGTTTTTATGGTTGGAAATCCAGATGAGAGCATTACCTCACTTGGCGAAAGGTAATTGGAAATTGTTGTTAGTGGAGATAAATAATTGTATTATTTTTACTTGTTGTTGTTGATGTTTTGATCTGCACTTGCTCAGGCCGGAGAGTGGTAAAGACATCAAAACAAGCTTCCCCGTTGATTTGAAAAATTCCGGCTCTGTCATGTCCATGAAAGATCTTATTGCTGCTGCTCAGGCAAAAAAGAGGCAAGCCCACTTGCAAAACTCATATGGAAATCCTTTGGCTTTATTGGTTAATGATGCTGACATGCTTGGACGGAGCCCAAGCCCTATTCCTGATGCAGTAGCAGTTGAATCAGGCAACACACTCCAACTGGATGTACAAGGATTACAACCTACTTCACCTTCCTCTGATGTTCGCCAATTTTCATCTATGAATGAACATGAGAATGAAGAACTTGAGGAGAAGAGGGTAAGCTCAGGTCATCAGGCCACTGGTAGTTCTCTTAGCGGGGGTACTGAGGCAGCTGTTGCCCGTGATGCTTTTGAGGGAATGATAGAGACACTATCAAGGACCAAAGAGAGTATTGGTCGTGCAACTCGTCTTGCAATTGATTGTGCAAAATATGGGATTGCCAATGAGGTAGGTAATTGGCACCTGACAACTTTCTTCTGCAGGTCTCCTAATTTGACCTTTTTTTTTTTCCAGAATAAGTTACCTTCTTCTGAGCTAAATTATCTCCGGCCACCCTTTTGTGCATTTCCCATTTATGATTTTTATTTTGTTCACTGTAGTAAATTCATTCGTCCGTGGTGCGTCTCCTGGTTGAAAGTTATCAAATAAACCCTGTTATCTTATTTTGTATTATTTTGGCTAGATTAGCAGGTTTACCTTGGGC
This sequence comes from Sesamum indicum, assembly GCF_000512975.1. Taxonomy (NCBI): domain Eukaryota; kingdom Viridiplantae; phylum Streptophyta; class Magnoliopsida; order Lamiales; family Pedaliaceae; genus Sesamum; species Sesamum indicum. The sequence continues at coordinate 13,843,849 of NC_026146.1, read as the reverse complement.
ATTGTATTTGACATATTTGAGTTGGATAGTTTGATTTGTATTATCTATGCATGAGAAAGTATATAGTATATACACAAAAACTTCTGAGGGGTATCAATTATGCCAAGTAATCTAAGTGTATTTTCATGTGCCAAAGCCTGTGGAAGTATTAGGGGGCTGCAAGCTTCTTGCAATATCCAGGATTTGCTAAGAGAGGATAAAAGGAGATAATTTAATTGCTCCAGAAAGCTTAATGATTGTTCCTGTGGCTACATAGATTGGTTTTAATTTCTAATTTCATGACTCGTACTAGGCATGTTATAAGCAGCATGCAGTTCATTTATCATCCACGATGGTCAAATTTGAGTTTTTTTAGAATGTGGATTATTTGAAGTTGAACCTATGAGTCTCTGGTTAGAGGTCATGATGTAACATAGGGTTGCTTCAGTTTTTCTTCTGTCCCTTTTTCTATGAACTAAGGTTTCTGGTTTCTCTTCTATAAGCACTTTAGGTTTTCATATACTGTGTGTAGGTTTCTGTTCTTTGGCGCAGAAATTTATTGGGATTTCACAAACTGATTATGGCATTTCATGCTCAAGAAGATTGAAACAGAAAGGATGTTATTAGTTGCAGAGTTTTGGTAGATTTATTAAGCCAATTCATTATGAGATTAATTTTCTGAAGAAGTCCATAGTAAAGGTGCCCTGCTAAATAGTCTTAAGTCCCTACTTCAGTAGAGAAAATTAGCACAGTCCTCTATTCAAAGGCATGGAGCACATGTACTAATGCTTTGGCCCCTAGAAAAGTATGATCATGTCTCTGATGCATTTCGTGGTAGCATTTTCTATACAAAATGAAAGGCAGCTTCTTGATATGGTTTGCTTCAGTATAATATTGTCAATATTCCCCATTTCTATATCTGCCTTATCTTTCTCTTCATTTTCTCTGGTCTTTCCTTCAGTGAGTATTATTCTAATAATTTGTTGCCTATAAAGTACTTGAATGGGGACTTTGAGATCAAATTGTTTGCACAAGGTTCATGGTTTGGGTGCTGTGGCGTGGTATTCTATAAGTTGATATTATGTCCTTTTTCCTTTAGTTCAATAAGTACTGCTGTCTATCGTTTTATTTTCGAGGATTATGGTTATTCTGTTGCACCATTTTTTATCTAAATAAGTTTTTGTTCAGATGTTCTTGATGATACCTGGTAAATGACAAAAAATGGCTGAAAGAATAATGAGTTAGTGGTAGATGTAAAACGGGAATTGTAGTACAGATATGACATAGTTTTGGGATCTAGACCCTGTCCCTTTAATATTTCTTTTTGTTTTTGGGCTATTATGCATGTATTTATATGATGTACGTTTTTTGCTTATATGGAAGAATATGCGTATATTTCATGCATACTCACATTATAATACATACAAATAATACTTTGATACATTAGAATACTAATATAGAATAGTTTATACTTTTATTTATATAAAAGTGACGAATATTTGGAAGCTTTTAATTTTTTAAAAACTGAACATGCACATATATTTATATAAGACATCAATTGTTTTTCAATAATATGTTTTTGTCATTTTTTAAAAAGTTAGAATAACATTACTTTAAAAAGATATATTTTTTTTAATTTTTAAAAATTATAAACCCAGTTTTGTGGGTCAACCAGCTGGTCACATGTTCGGGGCATGTTCAGGGTCCAACAAGTTCTTTTCAGGTCTGATCTTGGGTTTTGGTTAATTTGTCACAAGCTGAACCCGAAGTTATCCGTATTTTTTAGCAATGCTTTACATGATTTTTTTGTCAATATAGGAATTAAAGTTTCAGTTTTGGCCTCCATCCTCTGGTTTTGCACTTTCACACTCCACCGAGACAAGAAACTTCCTTTCTTCTCTTTTCCTCCTATTGTAAATACCAAAGGCAGTAGAAACTATAATATCCCTTGCTGAAAGTACAGATGAAGTTTGATCAAGATATTATGGATGCTATCGATGTGCTAAATTGTTGGTTTGCTGAATGGGAATTCAGTGTGGAATTTGGGGATCTAATTTTGAGATTGTTATTGGTAAATCTTCACTTTGGTCACAAGTAATGTGGATAACCTCTGGGTGTTATATGGTATATGATTCTGAATTGTACAGCTGGTATATTAGGGCACTTTATGATTGAAATTAATTTGTATGTTTTTATGCTGAAGTTTCTAATTTTTATTTTTTCTAGCAAAATTCTGTTCAATTAAAATTTGGAACTCAGCCAAACATGAAAATGGCAAATCCATTTCTTAGCTTATTGAAAAATGTATATATAAAGTAAGAACATTGTCATATTTTTGTTTTATAAGTGAAGTTATGGTGACACACACCCATTTAGACCTGGGGAGTGAAAGCTCATGAATCACTATACCCAATGATCAAGAGGAAAGCTACATGTATTTCTGTTCTAGTGTCCAGAAAAAATGTTGAGCCTTTGTAGTTTGTATCCTACTGGACTTGGGTTAATGATTATTACCTCTATTGGTGCTCATTCACTGTTCAGAATTGCAGGATTTCAGCCTAAAAGATATCTTTCTCTGGTACCTGTGGGGGGCTAAGAAAGCAGGCAAAATGCGATGGCTTAGTTACTTTACTATTGCTTTAGGTTTCCAAAGTGATTGTTGCAGAAAGGATTAAAACCTGATATTATTGACCCAGTAGAGAGATTTCATGAAGTCAGAAGATTTCAATAAAGCACTGTTGCACTTGATATATCTTCTATAACCATTTTGCATACTGAAACTTTTGCCAAGATGAACTGCTACGTTAATTCCAAATCTAGAAGTAGCACAAACTATCAGCTCCTCTTAGGTAATAACTAATAAGTATTGAATATGACAATCTATTCACCCTAGGATAAATGTGGTTCAGCTTATGTTGGGCAGGTACAGTTACTCCCGTGTATTTTACTCCTATTTTGCCTTCTTCTTGTGGTGGATGTTTATCCAACATACGTATTATGTGTTTTCCTTTTGACAGTTTGACAACATCGAACCGTATCTATGCAGGTTGTGGAACTACTCATCCGGAAGTTGGAAAACGAGCAGAGTTTTCGTCACAAAGTGGACTTATTTTTTCTAGTTGACTCGATAACCCAGTGCTCTCATAGTCAGAAAGGTATTAAAAAAAAAAAGAAACAGAAGAGGAATCCGCCAACCCACCCTAAGCAACATATTAAAGCTGAGAATGCTTGAAATCTAGATCAGTATCAATTCAATTAGATGTTCGGTGTTGTAGGCATATAGCCTAGCTTAATTCTTTGTTCTCCTGTTGCTGCCCTTAGCAAAAGATCCCACATTTTTCTGTATCTGTTTACCACTTCGTTGGTGGAGGTAACCTATTTCCTTGTTACATGGTCTTCAGGAATTGCAGGGGCCTCTTATATTCCCACTGTTCAAGCAGCCTTGCCCCGTCTGATTGGAGCTGCTGCTCCATCTGGTCCAGGTGCTCAAGAAAATCGGCGTCAGTGTCATAAGGTGACTAATAATATATGTAAAAAATAACTCTTTACACTTAGTGTGAAATACCAATTAAAAATATTTATACAGGTCTTGCGTCTGTGGCTTGAGAGGAAAATCTTGCCAGAATCTGTTCTTCGCCGCCACATGGATGATATAGGAGCAACAGATGATGATAAATCTGCTGGCTTTTCCCTAAGGCGTCCTTCCCGGGCTGAGCGGGCTATTGATGATCCTATCAGAGAAATGGAAGGCATGCTTGTGGATGAGTATGGGAGGTCTGGAACTAACTCTGCTTCCATTGAGACATTTTCTCTTTCCTATTCCTCCCTTCTAATTCTGCTTTTAGCTTGAGATGCTCTTCTTGTAAATATATTTAACCACCAACATAGTATTACTGTTTTGTTGCTAGAAATGTTCGTTATGATAGATATGCTGCCAACACGTTTCCGTTTCCAGAAATAAATGATGTTGAATGGGTTTTATACCAATTTCTAGCACCAAGGAGATTGTAAACTCCGTCAAAGCAAACCACCCATGCTTTTCCAGAAAACTCGCCCACACGCTAACATTTAACAAAAAGAGGAAAAAGCAGCTCCTGGTCTGGTTTAGGCCGCTAACTGTGAACTTCAACTATTGCTAAATGTTGGTAGTTGTTTAGACCAGGTAGAAACAAGAGTTAGAGGTAATTGTATAGCCGTGCTGATGCTTTATTTTCTTGAAACCCTCTGTTAAGATGCACTGCAAATTGGCTAGTTTGATTGTTGATACACCATGACCTTTCTGGCTTATTTTGTGCTACTTATCTATAATTCAGTCAGTTGACGTAGTTAATGGGTCTCTATCTTTTGTTGATTGTTTGGCCAAAAAGTGTAAAGAAAGTAGATACACTAAACTCGTGGCGCATGTGTGGGTTTGGAGTTGCTCTATGATGCCTGATTTTTGCTTGTTTTACTTAAAGAGTAAATAGTTAACGAATTATGGTCAATGTAGTGCCACCAACACATTGATTTGCAGCTCCTGAAGGTCCCATACCTGAACTGGAAGTAGAGCGTGAGTCTCGCGAGTGTGCAATGAGAGAGAGGAAGAGAGAGATCTGACTGGTGCTTTTTGCTTGTTTTACTTGGAGTAAATAGTTAACATTTTTTGCTCAATGGTGGAAAGGAAAGCCAAGTATGGGTTCATTTTGGACAGACAATCCTATCTTTCGCTCTACTGCTACACTTACCCTGTACTAAATTTCCTGTGATTTTGTTGGTGTCCTTGAGTTGTGGTGTCATTCTGAAATGGATTTAGTATTTTCCCAACTGTTTTAGTTCCCTGAGTTACTAATTCATACCACATGAAAACCTTTTAGGCTTGTTGCATTATGAGTGTGGGGCCTGGTTTGTGTGAGGGTTATGAAGTCAATAAAGTGTAGTTAGATTGTCTTTGCATGGTAGCATTATCTCTATTTTACTCTCTGAATTCTGAAATGTTTGTTTGACCTAATGAGTACTTATTTTTCTGTTTCATTTGGTTTCAGCAATGCTACGTTTCAGTTGCCTGGATTCCTGGCATCTCATGTGTTTGATGAGGAAGAAGAAGAGGAAGAAGATAAGTTTCCAACAAATTTATGTAAGGAAGTTGCAGATACATCACCCTCTGAGCATACGCCTGGAAGCAGAGATCCTGAGAACTATACTGTTACTCCCAGTGATCGGCGCCATCATGTATTAGAGGATGTTGATGGTGAGCTCGAAATGGAAGATGTTTCTGGAAACCAAAAGGATGAGAGATCATTGTTTGACAATGGCATTACTGAAGTCTCTATACTCGAGCAAAGTTCAGATGGGGTCTTCGAATCAGCTTCAAACACGTCTGAGTTGCTGCCTTCTCCTGAGGGCTCTCCACCGTTGCCACCTGATTCTCCTCCTGTAAGTCCGCCGCTACCCACTTCACCACCTCCAACGTCACCATCGCCCCCACCTCCACCTCCACATCCACCATTAACATCTCCACCTCCACTGCCGCCGCCACCACCAGCTTCCTCACATCAAGTTCTATTTCCTCCACCACCTGTCGGTCCTCCACCATTTCTTTCCCAGCAATCATTGCCACCTCAACATCATCCTGCATTGATGTCTCAACACATGCCTCCTCTTCCATCCACAATGTCAAGTTCCCAGCCATTGGCTTATCACCCACCTCCTTTACCGCGTGAAATTGGTGGCACACCAACTGTAAGTGTCCTTCTTGCAAGTTTATAAGTTTATGTTGCGATGACTATCTTAATCTGTAGGAGTGTAAAGATTGTAAACTCTTGCATATCCAGGGAAATCAACATGCAAATATGGTTTCAAATACTCATGGGTCTCATTCTGATGCGCCTGTACTGCCACAGCAGTCTTTCTTTCACCCTGCCGGGGTCAGCAATGCACATGAACATGTTGGTTATAATTCATCAAGGTCTGTAGAATATGGAAAGGGCGATGGATATATGACTCCCCAAGCTTTGCAACATAGGCAACCATTTCTGCCTGGTAAACCTTTCGTACAGAGACCTTTGCATCCTGAACCCCCACCTCAACAAACAACTGGTCAATTTTCGTATCCAAACTCAGTCCAGCAACATCAGTATCCCCCTTACTCTTTGCCAAATATGTCTGATGGCCCGAGAAGATATGCTGCTGATGTACAATGGCGGATGCCTGCAAATGAGTTGAATGCTGATTGTCAACTCGGAGGCTGGATGACTGGAGGGAGATCATGTTCCGGTCCACCTTATTCACATGAAGGTACAGATTGTTATTTTGTTTATAGCAGCTACCTTGCCCACCTTACTTATGGCCACTATTTACTAGCTTAACAGCTAAGATTTGTAAGCAAAATGTGAAGCCAGGTATATATCCTTTAACACAAGTTCAGCAGTATTTTTGATCTCTTGCTCTTTACTGTTTCTCTGTATTGTATTCTTATTTGTGGTGATCCTTATTTCTTTTTAATGACTTTAGCAAGCATGTTCACATTTGCTGTCATAACTGCTAAAATTGTACCTTTCTCTCTGCTGTGTTCTCAAATTTGAGTTGTACAGAGTCGACAGCTATGCTCTGTGTAAGAACTGGATTCCGGTGTTCAATCTGCCATCATAGGTCTTTGATGGGTTTAGTTGTGCTTGTTTTATTCCTGGTGTTAGGTTAATCAATAATCAATTTGTTTGATCTTGGTTCTGATGTTTCAAATAACCAGATTCCTAGGAAGTGAGAACCATTCTCATGAGCATTTGTATTTCATCTGTAGCAGGTTATTTTGGACCACCACCTGAAAGGCCTCCTGCAGGTATCATTAGTTTTCCGCCCTCTTCAACAAATAGTCAACCAGCTGCTACTCCAATCCCAGGTATCTTTCTGGTTGTTGGATGACTACTTGTTCAAAAATGAATTTCATCATCATTTGTTCTGCAATTTAGTCTGATCCAAATTTCTGCTGTATTTGTCACACAGTTCATGGTGTTCCGATGATGCCTTGCAGACCAGACATGTCTGCTGTCAATTGGAGGCCAGCATAAGAGTTTATCTGAGACTTACAGGATATGTGGTGAGCTTCTGGTCTTTCTCCTTTCAGTTACATCCATTGGAGCAAATTCCTCATCTGCAAAATCCTTTTGTGGAAAAGCTGTTCAATATAATGGAAAATTTCTTCAACTTGTTAGAGGTTAACTGCACTTAAGGTGGAATCAGGAATCTGGAATAACTTCACAAATATCGGACAGTGATGAATTTATTTTAGTAGAGGATTTTATTCTTCTTACTATCACAAGAAGAAAGTTATGTAAAGTCGAAAAGGGAAAATGCATAGCAAAATGCATTTGGTCTCTCCTGAGTGGTATGTGAACCATCTAGAATAAACTACCTGCTTTTTTCAGAGCCAAACCTTTTACTTTTAAGCAATTTCGTACTCCTTTGACATATAAAACTGTTTAAACATTTTATATATATAACAAATTAGGGGTGTCAATGGGTACAAGACCCAATAAATTAATTTATACCCAGACCCTACCCTACCCTCCTCAAGACTTGGACCCGTTTCTCTTTCTTATTTTTTGTAGGTGATGTTTGGCATTTTTAGTCAAGACATGAACAAAATTAAATCAGAATACATAAAATATGTTAGCTACATACTATACAAAAAGTTACTTAAATCCAAATTACCAAAACGAGACCAATAGATGAGCTGCTCGTATTTGGGTAATCAATAAATTATTCTCAAAAAAGAAAGTTGTGTTTAAACTAGCAAGAATTATTATTATTCAATATATACATTAGATTTAGGGTAAATTACAATTATCTCCCTTGGAAATTTGGTATAATTATGAATATTCCCTTGTTGTTTGAAAAATTATAAATACCCCCAACAAATGGAAAATAATTATGTACCCCTAGATAGTGAAGTGGATATTACTACTTTACCTTTGTTGAAATTTTTTAAAAGACAATAAAAAATATTTGAAAAATATAAAAAAATTTAAGGTGGGTAAAATAGATAAATTATAGGGAATATTAGTCCATAAAAATAATTTTTAAAAATTATAAAGTATATATAAAATTATAATTTATAATCTTAAAGTTCATTTGGGTCGGTTCACCACAAAAATTGGATGAAAACCTAAAGAACGCTAACGAGATGGGCTGGTTGTTAGATGGATTTTAAAATCAGGGAGGTATTTGTAATTTCTCAAACAACTAGGAGGCATTTGTAATTATACCAACTTCAGGGGAGGTGTTTTTAATTTATCCAATTTATCAATATATATATTTTTTTTAATATTTCATTTACTGATTGATAGACCAAAATCCAGATCATAGCATACTCAACAGCAGCTTATATATGCTAACAACCAGCTTCTATTCCATTTCAATATTTGGGTTAGGATCTTATACTTGCCAATAATTATTAATAAATATGATTATAGAGACCCAAATCACAAATAACTCTTCTCAATTGAATCTTTTAAAGAACATAATTTATTATATCATTTAAAGATATTCTAATATGAAAATTATTAAGCAAACATATTTAACAGAAATTCAATTTAAACTTACATAATTCTAAACTTCAGTTTTATCATTACAATAAAATATTATTGCTTATCAACATGTTGAAAAACATACCTAGCATAACTAATATATTTATATAAAAAATCATTCTATTACTAATTGATTAAAAATTTTACATGGTTAAAGAATTACATGATAAATAATTTTACAATGTCTTAAGTTTTTTAAATTTGTTCCCTTAAATTTAAATAGATTTATTGATAATAATCCAATTGAATTAGGAAAGAAATTGAGCACTTTTTTGAGGGTTAACTACACTTAGACCCCCTCTGAATATGGTAAATTACACTTCCCCGAAAGAAGTTATGAAATTTCACTTACACCCCTCCAAAAATTCTCGATTTAAACTTTCCCCATTCTCGTTTGAGTTTGGACGGAAAATGCTAACATAAGCAACAAAAGTTACATAAATTTTAATTTTGCCCTTCATTAAACACTCCCATATATATTTTGTACTTATAAAGGGGTAAATATAATATACATGTGGAGTGAGGTTAACATCATTACTTTATTCCCTCAATAAGTACAACATTGTTACATGAAAATGTTAAATGAGAGGTAAAATTGAAATTTTATGCAAAGTTTTTTGCTAATGTCAATATTTTTCATCCAAATCCTAACAAAAGGAGGTCGGGTGTAAACAATGAATTTTTGGAGGGGTGTAACGGTAATTTCAAAACATTTTTGGGGGAAAGTGTGATTTGCATCTTCAGAGGGGGTCCAACTGTAATTAACCCTTTCTTTTAGGGTCCACATTGGGTGTAAAGACCCATGGGTATTTATCCAGACCCAATATATATTTTTTTAGTGGGTCTGGGCCTGGGTCTAGAGACCCAATAATGTACTCCGGTCTGGGACTCTTTTTTTTTTTTTTTATGGTCGTGGCCCTACCCATTGACAACCCTATTAAACAAACATATATATGGACATATGTCATGTAATAATTATTAGATTTTAGATTCTACTCACCATACAAATCCACTATGTCAAATCTAACAGTTAGAATGTTGGCATAAACCTTCCCACTCAGCAGCTTCCCTCAACTAAAATCAAACTTCTTTCTTATCTGTTGAATGAGTTGTATCTTCTCTTGTGTTCCAGGTGTTTTCAGGTTATCGGCCACAGCACAAGGATAATTGACCCTAATAATGCTTCAACTGAGATGATGTTTTGGATGGGAAAAGAAATGGAATTTTGAGAAGTTGTGGAGACCCTTGGCAGGATTGTCTATATTAAAATTTTTTCCTGACAAATGCATCCACACAGAAATTCTTCTAAGTGTAAGCCATTTTGCTTACTATACTGACACTTGTAATTACACCATACTAATCATAAATCAAGTTTAGTGGAGGCTACAGCCTCAAATTTCTACTACCAGTTTTCTCTTGCTATTGCATTCCAGACCATCCCTAGCTCCCCATATGTGTTGTGTGCTTGCATGTGATTTTTCTGTTTGCTTCACTGATGTTTTACCAAATAAACAGCATGTTGCGATATTTAAGTTGTTGAGAGACGTAGCTTTAAACTATTTTAGTTTTTTAGTGTTACGATATGCGAATTCAACTTGTGATCTTTAACTGGGCTAAGTGCATTCTACCTTTTTCTCCCCCTCGTTTGTCGGCTTTCCTCCCCTACTCTGTGTGTTTGTAACAGTAACTTTTTCTTGCACAACTCTGGAACTGTCTCTATGGTGCACGCCAGTCCAGGTTCTTCTACGATCCTTAGGTTGGCTGAAAAATGCTCTGCGTGCTTATGATTTCTTTCCAATACTAGAATAGATCCAGAAGGCCTTACAAAATTTTGTCATTTTATCCTTTTGATTTGTCTGCCTTTTGTGATTATTAAAGATATGTATTGTTCTCGGGGAGTTCGGATAATAGAATTGATTATATATAGTGCATGCTGAATATGCACTCTCCTACATAATTTGGATAACCAAATTGTTCAGCAAAAGGTTTAATCGTAAGATGATGTATTGGTGTATTTAAGCATGCATTGCAAATGCAGTTACTTTCAGTTGCTCAGACAGGCATCTGTGTTTATAAATCTTTGGTATGGTGTAATTTGCTGTAGGAATTGCCTTTTAGTCCCTACCCATACTAGGCAGTGAACTAGACGGTTCCTGGTTCTACTGACCAGGCACCCAAATCCAGTTTCTGGGATTGAACTGCTGTACCCTGTTGTCTTGGCTGAAAGCCCTGCTCACCCCTCGAACTGACCTAATCTTGGAATCCAGATAAGTTGCTGTTAGATTTCTTTTTGTAGTCTTTGTTCTCGACAAAGTATGGGCAATGCTCCAGATCAGGGTTTGTGGTCAGACGACTTGGGACCTGAGTAGAAAAGGGAAAGTGTATAAACAACATCGAGTTTTGGCAGACATAGTCGCATACTATTGAAATTTCAATATCTTGCGGGTTGCTTTTAGCTCGCCAGGACAGAGCATTCTCAAAGAACCGAGGTAAATAGCATCGTATATATAGGTTGATTGGAGGGAGTATTATTTGATAAAATGCCTCTAGCAATATCTTGAAGAAGTATAACTATTATTGTTTCTTGGCCATGCATTCCCGAGGCTGATTGAAAAGCGCATGGATACGGGGAAGGAAACAAAGAACTGAAAGGTAGTGTAGTGAAATGGTTTTACACGCTTTTTAATGCCTACATTCTGAATTTCTAACTATATTCAGACTCTGCGAATGTTTGTTGCCAGGAGCAACGAGATGAAGTTTGCCCAGGAGAGATAGAGAGATGAATTCCAGCAATCTTACAAACACGCTTTTCTTCTGTCTGGAGAAGAATGTGAGTGGAGCTCAAATCATAAACGCATATTTAGTCACCGTCTTTTGACAATATTGAGTTAAGCGTATGTACATTATTAATTGGGGGATAGACATATTTAGTCACCGTCATTCCAAAAGTAAAACATATTTTGAAAATTTAAAATTGGTTAAGTACATTAATTGTTATGTGAAAATTTCAATTAATTGCTTGTAAGATAGATCTCATTTTATCTTGTCAATTTTTTGGCTCAAATATGTGTTTGTTTATTTATAATTTGGATAATGACACTTTTCTTTCATTCAACTTTTTTTTTTATAATATCTATAAATTCAGTGAATTTTGACTAATGGGGATCTATTTGTTACATAAAAAGCAAATTTTAGTGGTACTAAATTCAGTTTTGCAGACCACAAGGGGTTTACGTATTATTACATCAAACTTCATGGGAGAAGAGTGTAGTTATCCCTTATTTTTTTTTTGTCTAAAATACATTTTACTCCTGTGTTTTGTTGAAATAGCTAAAACTTTTCGTGTTTCAAAATAGGTTAAAATCTTCCTGTATTTTGTAAAATTCAGCCAAAAACACCTCTTTTTTTAGTAATTAACAGAAGATGCGTCACACAGGCCCGTTTGGGGTTGTTTTTTAACTGTTTTTTTACCTTATTGTTGGGTCTCTTTGACAAAAATACCCTCATTGTATTTATATAATTTCACATATATGAATTTTTACTTGTTTTCAGGATTTTTTTGTATTTTCATCTATCTGAAAATAAAATATTTTTTAAAATATGTTTACTTAAAAATATGATAAAAAAAACTATATAAAATGTTGAAGTTTTATATTTCAAATTGAAATATTAAATTAAATTAACAATAAAAATTTATTATAATAAATTTATTTTTTAAATTTAAAATATCTTAACTAATATAAATATTAATAATTATGAAAATTATATAGTATTAATATTTCAATGAATTATTTTTAATTTATAATGTTTTTGTTATTTTAAAATTCAAAATTTAGAAATTAAAAAATTATCTAAAATTATCCTTAATTAATTATATGTTTAAAAAAAATTTAATTAATTAACATGTATATTTAATTTAATTTAAATACAATAATTATTATAATTATGTAAAATTATCTTTAATTAATTATATATTTAAATTAATTTAAAGTATAATTTAAATTATTCTTATTAATTAAAAAAATTGATCGCCCCCATCTATGAGGGGGCGGGGTTGGCGGGTAGGAGTGGCGGTTATTGGGTTGGGGGTACGCGAAGTGTTTTTTTTTTGAACTTTATATATGTATATAATAATAATTTTTTATATAATTTTAAATTATTTAAATATAATATAAATTAAATAATTTGTTAAAATTCAAATTTTTTATTTTTAAAAAATATAACTGTTGAGATTAAATTATTTTGATCTAATAATCATTATTTGATCAAAGAGATCCAACAGTGATTAAAATAAGAAATAATATATATTAAATAAAAGTATAACGGTCATTTTATAAAAAATTTAACGTTGTTAGTTGGATTTAATGGAGAAGGGCAATTGAGTTACGTTTAAGAAAACAGAGGGGGGATTTTTGTCTATTTTTAAACTAGAGAGGGGGTTTTAGCAGACTTTTTAAAACATAGGGAGTTTTATGCATTTTAGCTTATTTTTTTTCACATATCAAACATATTTTTCTATTTTCCAAAAGGGACATATCACATTTTATAATTATTGTAGTTTATTTGTTACCTAAACATTTTTGCATATTGCGTGGACTGTCATCACATTCAAACACAAATAAAAAAGTTATATATTTCTATCTCATCTAAATCTATCACATATCATTTGGATGAAGATTTTGAATTTTGTTTGGAGCGATGAATCTAAAAGTAGGGACAATTGCATATTATATTTCTTAAACTCTTAATTTTGAATTATATTTTGTGGTAACAGCAATGAAATTGAAATTTTGATTGGTTGAACCGTATCCAATAAAGTGGGGTATATGCACATACACATAAAGTGGGATATTGATTGTTTTGGTTAATTTGTTGTAGTTTGCAGAGATAAATATGATGATCATTTATTGTGCTACTCGCCAAACTCCTCTCTCTGTCTCATTGGTTTTTCTATGGAAATAAGGCTTTGTTACCATCCTCCTATCTCTACTTTCATTTTTTCATTAAATAAATGGAAGGCTATAAGCTATATTTATCACTCTTATATGCCATTTATTACTTCTTTCAATTTTCACTTTAATACAATCTTCATCTTCATTTTATATAAATAATACCTTTAATTCCTATGATACACTTTCTCCCCCACAAACTCTCAAAATTAAATTTACATTTTATCTGAAAATTTATTATTTACAGATTGATGTTAATATTTTTATACTTTTTTTTTGTTGTTAGTGCAAAATTACACGACAAGTTAAATAAGGGGTAAAATTGAAAATTATATAATTTTTTCATTGACGTCAGTATTTTTCATCTAAATCGTAACGAAAGGAGATCATGTGTAAATATTGAATTTTTAGAGTGGGTGTAAATATAATTTTAGATTTTCTTTTTTTTTTGAAAAAAGTATAGTTTGATACTATTGGAGGAGATTTAAGTAGAATTAAACTTAAATGATAAGATTCTAAACTCCACTAAGAATACATATAAATTTGTTGTTGGTGGAGACGCGTAATGAAGCATGTTCCCTACCTCAATATGATTTATTTAATTGGGATAATATTTAAATCAACGCCCTCTTTGGGCACACTCATTACAATGCAAATGAAAAGTTGAAACTGGGACAGGGTGGTGTTACGACTTTGGACGCCCAATTTTATCATGCAAAAACCCATACTTTTATTTCATTATTATTACTAATAATAATAAGGGATAATTACAATCCCCACCTCTAAGATTTGATATAGTTATACATAGATTCTTTGTAGTTTGAAAAATTACATCTAATACTCCTGAGATTTGGTTCCGTGTAACAAAGAAATCCTTTCACTTAGTCAAAATTCGTTGAATTTACTGCTATTAATAAAAAAAAAAAATTGAATGAGAATTGATATTCCCCCCCCCTCCATTTGACTCATTACTGATTTATTGCAAGTGAAATAAATTTTTTTGGACTAAATTACATTTATAATGGTGAAAATATACATCTTCAAATGTATTAATACGTAAAGGCGTATGAGGGTAATTTGATAATAAAATATTTATGGGATCTGTGATAAGTCAATAATAAGTCAGAGTTAATATATAATTTTTCTTTTAAATTTTTTATTAATATTAGTAAATTTAGTCAATTTTGGCTAACAGAGAGACTCATTTGTTAGATGGAAGTAAACTTTAAGAGTGTTAAATGTAATTTCTCAAGCTATGGAGAATTTACGTATAATTACACCATAAATTTATGGGAAGAGAGCGTAATTATTCCTAATAATAATAATAATAGTAAGATGAAGAAATATTAAAAAATGAGTTTGGAAGTATATTTTGGTGATGGTCCCAAAATGAGTAGTAGTCGTAGTAGTAGAAATAGGTAACGCGGAAGCTGTCGGTGGGGGCGTCAGCTAACACTCAATTTTTTAACCCCAAACCCACATTTAAAATGTTGACTTTCTTTCACCTCATTCTTTATTTATTTATTATATTCACAAACACCTTCTCCCTCTCTCTCTCTCTCTCTCTTCAATTAGAATATTCCTTTTCCAATCATCACTTTTTTCTTCTTTTTCTAAATCAATTATTTCTATAAATAAAAATAATATTCGTGGAGGGAAAAAAAGAGCCTCACCAAATAATTATTCTTCCATTTATTAATAATTTATGATGGATTTTGTTATAATTATAAATATAATTTGATTGTTTGAAAATTTATAAACAGTTTAAGGAGCGTTTAATAATTAGAGTGAAGTAGAATGTAGTGGGAAATTAGTAATTTTGAATAATTAAATATGATAAGTTTGAAAGAATTTGTTGTAATTTATTAGTTATGTAATTTATTGGATGCAATTTTTTTACCAAAAAGAAAAGAAAAGAAAAGAAAAATATTACCATAAAAGAAACAAAATAAACCATAAAAGATGTGTGTGTATATATACAATCAGAGAGAGAGATAGAGAGAGAGAGAGAGAGGGCGTGAGGAAGAGAGAGAAGCGGCAGCGCATCGGCAATACTCTCATCCAGATCTGCGGAGTCTCCCTCACTTAAATCTCTCTTTACCTAAATTATTTACCCAAAATTTGATGAAATTTCGACCCTGATCGCACGCCGATGCTGATTTCGCATTAGGTCATAACTGGTATCGGACTGTACAGATTCAAAACTTGTCTCGTACTCTCTGATTCTTTGCGTTTCTTTTTTTCTTTTTTTGTTTCGGATGGAGGGCGATTGGTTGTTGCAAATAAATGACGATGGAGAAGGGGAATTTTCGCACCATCAAATGGTTAGATCATCGCCACACCCGAGATCGGCTCCGATTGCATCTCCACAGTCCGCCGCCTTGGCCGGAGGAGTTAATGGAGGGGTGAATTGCATAATACACACTGTCTCCAAATTCGACACGCTCGCCGGCGTCGCCATCAAATACGGCGTCGAGGTATTGATGGATACTCTTTTTTTTTTTTTTTGAATTTCGTTTTGGTTAATCAGCTTACGTATTTGTCCACCTTATTTGTTGTTTTCGTCGTTGCAATCCGATGCTATATGTATTCATTTTTCTCCTCGGCGTCGAGGTGTCTTATTTAGTTATTTGGTGGTAAATAAATGAGCTGCTAGTTTTATTGGTCTTGCGCGGAAATGTACATTGATTTTTGGTAGTTTGCACTCCATTTTGGAACTTCTTAAGATAAAAGATCTTAGACATTGGCAAGATATAATGATTGATAAAAGAAATATGGTGTTGATTTGGTTTACTCTAACCTCTAGGTCTTCTGCATTTTGATTGCGTACTACTTGTTTATGTCACCGTTTCTACTTTTAATGCTCTGCTTTGAACTATGAGATAGCTCAACTCTTTATTTATGACTATATAATTTGATTTTTGAATGTGCTAGGTGGCAGACATAAAGAGGCTAAATGGGTTGGTGACAGATCTCCAAATGTTTGCACTCAAGACACTTCAAATACCATTGCCAGGGAGGCACCCCCCTTCCCCCAACTTGTGCAATAGTCAAGATACTCCTCCCCGGTACTGCATTCATTCTCATTATTTACGAGTTTGTCTGCTGTTCCACGTTTCCATATTTGAAGTTCCTAATAAAAATATGGTTAAGAATATATTTAATAAGATGGATCTTTTTGCTATATATTTGTGACTTCATATTCTCCTTGTTAATAAATAAGTTACGAAAATCTTTGTGATTCAGTTATGTGCTTGTAATGGTATGCATGATACTGAACGAAAGAAGAAACTGGTCGGCAGATTTCTTTCTTGAATTCTTGAAAGGCTATTATTATTAGGTGAGCTTTGTTGTTGATTTGTTTCTGATACACATGCATCCTCATTAAAATGCCCATAGTTCGCTGTTGAAAACCTATATAACAGATTTACAGTGCTTTGTTGTTTTTCCTTCATCTCCTTTCTGGGCATTTATGTTTTTGTTGGGGTAGAGAGAGAAATGGACTAGCAAGCTGCAGATATTTTAAGCTGGACTAGTTTAATTGGAGGAGCATACCAGTGCCAGAAATTGGTCTTGCCTAGGTGTTGGACTTGAGAAGAGTTATAAGCAAATGCCGTGTTTTTCTTTTTCTCCTAACTACACATAAGGTGCTTTGACCTGATGGCTTAGATGGATTCTGTATTGGAAGTTAAAAATCCTTCCATCCCCCTACCCCAGAAAAGAACTTATAATAACAATGTATGAAGGGGTTCTTATTTGAATATATTGATATCTACTTGCAGGCCAAGCAGCTCTCAGCAGACCCCATCCAGCCGTAGGCACTCTGATTTATTTGATTCATTTCCATCATTGAGATTAAAATCTTCTTCAGAACAAAAAGTATCTCCAGCCATGACCAGCTTGCGAGGTTATTATGGTCTTAGACCAGAAGACAGAAAAAGTACAGCAGAAGGTTGTGAAATGGCTGTGTTCTGGAAAGGGGGATCTCATTATCTAGAGGATGGGCCATTTGCCAAATCATCACCTGTTTCTAACCCGCCACTGAGTCAGCATAGAAAATCAAAAAGTGTAGCTTTACTGTCAGAGAATGATGATCTCATGGATCAGGTTTCATTGCAAGAAGCTGAGAGCAGCGATTCAGATAAATGGATTGAGAAGTTGGTGAGACGGCGTCAAAAATCTGAAGCTGATTTTACTGCCCGGACCCCAGAAAAACTTCTGAAGGAGGATAACACTAATAGCAGCGCAATTTCAGCAATTACAGGCAAAAACTTGGCACTTAGGCCCAAGTCAGCCAACCGAACTGTCTCAGGAGGAGTTGATGGTGAAGCAGGAGTACTGAACCCAATTCCCATTGGTCTGGGGGATTCTTTCATAACCGACATTGTTGGTGGAGTACGAAAATCATCAAGTACATCATGTTTGCAGGATCCTGACAATGGGACATTGTCCTCTTTATGGCCCACATCAAGGTGGAGTTTGAAGCCGGATTTTCAGGCTCTTTCTACTGCAGCCATTACGAGACCTATCTTCGATGGCCTCCCTAAGCCTATGACTCGAAGAAACAAAGCAGCACTTGATTAGTTTCATATTTTATTGTTTCGTTCTTGAACTTTACAGGACTCAGTTCTGTGAGAAATAGCAGACAAGGATCGGAGTAAACAAAGAAACAAGCATTTACAAAGATCGGATAGCTCTTTATTATAGTTTTTGGCCGAACGATACTCACTCTCAACTTTGTGAGAGTTGAAGCTAATTCCTACCGAGTCGATGACTTGGGGAATGATAAGCTTGGAGTTTATTCTTTTTATGCTCTTTAGGGAATTGACAGACATGTATATGCATCATGCGATCTTGATAGGAAATGTATATTAGATTCGCTCGTCTGTTCATTTTGGTGACAAGGGTAAAGGGGTATTTGTTATACATGTATTTTATATATATCCAACATATATTCTTTTTGCGCTATTTTCTGGTGCTATTTCCATGCCTTCCACTTTTGACTTAATCAACCTGTCATGATACTTTAGTGAATTTTGCATGTGCAATTTTATGTATAGAAATAGAAGTTCCCTTTCATCATGTTTGGTTTCTTATTTTACTCGAACTGGAATTTCCAATTGTACGGGGAGTGACAAATTCTTGGCCCGCTGTGGAATCTTGGATGCTTCAAAGTGATAAAAAAAGACAGCCATTTCTTTGCACTCTTTTCTCATCTCAATTCAATCATTATTATTCATATGTAATAGTATACTTTTGTCTTATTCTTATTTAAATATAACTATACTGCTTATAATTTAACAGCCAACATGTCTTCTTCTATATGTTTAGTTACACTTCTCAATCCACATGATGTAATTACCAGATTTAAACTCTACTGTTTCTTTGATGGATCCGCATGTGCAATTTCCCCATAGAAAAGTTGGAAAGTCCAAAGTCAATGGAAGAATCTTCTCATCTAAATTCATGCTTGATAGCACATGGGGTTTCTTGGTAGGGTTGTTATCAAACAGCAACAAGAAAAGGTGTGAAGGGCTTTTTGCCAAGTACAGCAACATGGAAACAGAGAAAAGTTTTCAAGCCCACAATCATGCATTTGATCCTTCACTCATAAAAACATCCTTTTCTACTATGATGATTGACAACTTAATATGTCTTTCCCACATGTTTTAGTTTAGTGGAAGGTAGGGTGTCTCACACTTTTGATTCAGCAAATTATGCCATCAACATACCCTTCTTCTTAGTTAATAAATTTAGGGACAACATTTTCTCCCTAACTACGATGTTGTTTACATAAGTTGTTCATATTTTTTTAGATGGTTATACATACACTCATAAAAAACATTAACATTATTTACACAAATATGGATTTTTGTTGGACGCAATGATTGTGTCTAAAACACTAAATTCATTATGAAATTTGATTACTTATAGTATGCTAAAAAGAAATATTCAATACATGTTTTTTAATTTTTCGACTAAAGTTTGTAAGCCAAGTTATCCTTAAATCTGATCATTAAAATTATTGTCCTTTTAAGATCATATTTAAAATAGAGAAACTTGGGTTAATATTTTCAAACGTGTTCAATATTAGGCTAATATGAAATCTATCAAGACAACGAAAAAAATATTTAAAAATATGTGCTATCGAAACAAATCAGTAAATCTATTATTATAATTTGAAACTTTACAGGTAGATGTTGTGTAATTTTGATTTTAATAAAATAGTTTATCCGAGTTTATTATTACTACTATTGTTGGTATTGTGGACAAATTTTTAAAAAACACAACAGATGGAGATGCGGGGTATCGATCCCCGTACCTCTCGCATGCTAAGCGAGCGCTCTACCATCTGAGCTACATCCCCAATACAAAGCTTTAGCTCAAATAATACATAATCTAGTATTATAGTTCTTATACGTCAAGCATAACATTATTCTGTCATTACACTCATTCTCTTAATATGTGATTAATATGTAGGAAAGAAGTGAAAATGGAACAAGCATTTTAAGTTCATTTGCATATATACTATTGCTATAATTAGCTATCGGCTACATTACAATCAACTTCTTTAAAATTTAATATAATTACAACTATTCTTTTATTATTTGAAAAATTATAAATACTCTTCTAATATTTGATGTTATTATGTAATTTTTGAATGGACGTATGAAATTGCCAACTTTGCCTTTACTATATCTTTTTACTTTTTAAAAAAAATTAAGAACTTATAAAAAAATCGAACGGGATGGATGAAATTTTTTTAAAAAATTATAAATAAAATTATAATTTTTAATCCACAAAGACATTTAGTCAGTTCACAAAAAAATAAAAATAAAAATCGAATGAATTGAGCTAATTGTTAGACGATCGTTTAAATCAAGAGGTATTGGTAATTTTTTAAACAACGATGAGATATTCTTGGAATCAATTTTGGTCTTGGAATCGTGGCCTATGGGTTATGAGGTGAAGGCCTCACAATCAAGAAGTTGTGGTTTTCAGTCTCACGAATGTCGATATTAGTTTATTTTCCATAGTATTTTGAATATATTTATTAAATTAAAAAATAACAATATATCGAATTAGTATTTGAGTTTGAACGTTATGGGTGATATAATAATGAATCGAATTTTATAAATGTACTCTTTTTTTTTTCCAAAGTCCATTTAATGCTAACTACACAACATTCTAGTATTCTTTTACACAAACTTTTATATCTAAAATCCATTTGAAATGTGTTTCAAAATACTTATATAATCTTTATTTTATAGTCCTTCATTAATATACTAATTATCATCTTAATTCAATTTCAAATTATTTGTTAACAGTACAAATACTTTCTTAATTATGATATAGCGGAAAATTATTTAATAAATCTAGTAATTAAATTCTAAAAATTAATAAAAGATTATCATAATAATTCACAGCAAAAATACTTGATATGAAAATATAATTTTGATTATCTGACCTAGAAGAATAAAGTTAATAAATATCTAATACAATAGATCGATATAAAATAATGGAAAACAACACATTTATTTTAAATTTTTGGAAAAAATATATATCCAATATAGGTTAATGGAAATATCAGTATTCATTTTAATTCAAAATAGTCCAAATATTCATTTAAATTAAATAATTAATTGCGTAACTTAAAGTTCGATAACAAAAAATAAGATTTTCTATTTAATATTTTTAATTAACTATAAGAGATTTTTTTTTATCATGCCAATTTTTTAATACCAAATTTATCCTTTTAATTTATTTATTCCATTCATAAAGAAATTGATTAGAGTAATAATTTTAATATTTATTAATAATATCACAATTATAAATTTTTTTATCTCACCCACTCTCTCAACTATTGCTTCACATTTTTTTCTTTTACAAACTTTCACGTTTTTCATAAACTCTTAATTTAAATTTATTTTTTTCTCTCTTCCCATTCCACATGTTTTTTTTTTTTTTTTATTTCTCATTCCACATAATGATTTTCTTCTCAAATTTATGTTCTTTTTAATCTCATACAATAATTCTTTTTTACGTGCTCGCG
>NC_026146.1:13817908-13822297 GCF_000512975.1 Sesamum indicum | reverse complement strand
AATTTGAAAAATTATATCTAACACCCTTGAAATTTGCTTCCGTCTAATAAATGAGTCCTTTTGTTAGTCAAATTCACCGTGTTTGCTGATATTAAAAAATATATATATATATATATATATGTTTACCTTATATTGACTTATTTCTAATTTATTGCAGGTCAAATAAATATTTTTATACTCAAATTACCCTCATATTTATTCACGCATTAATACATGAGAAGAGTCATATTTTCATCGTTATAAGGGTAGTTAATTAGAACTAAATTATTTGACTTGCAATAAGTTGGTAATAAATCAATCAAAGGTAAATATAATTTTTTATTCAATTTTTTAGTTAATATCAATAAATTTGGTGAATTTTAGCTAATTAAGAGACTTATTTGTTAGATGAAAATAAATTTTAGGGTGTTAGATATAATTTTCTAAATCACATAAGGTCTATTTATATTTATACCAAATTTCAAGGTAGGAGAGTGTAATTAAAAAAAAATAATAATAATATAGTCCAACATCTTAACCTAATAATATAAAGAGCAAACTACACTCTCTCCATACTCTCAGTCTGCTGAAATATCTGCTGCACGATAAACCCTAAACCTTTCTTAGGGTTTTGGCAGAGAAGTCTATATATATCACTTGGCCGTTCCCATCTGGAAATAGCAGACTCTTCTTTCGTTGATTTATTCTTCAGATATTCTAAATATGGGTAAATCTACCAAGAAATCTGCGTCCAAGGTGAAAAAGCACGTTGTTTTGTCGCGAAATTAAGTCATTTTTTTTTTATCGGTTTGAGGACTTCTGTCTGAATTTTGGGTGGTTTCTTCTTTGTAGGTGGATGCTGCTGCCGTTGTTACTGCCCCGACCAAACCGTTAAAGAAAGGTTACAATTTCATTTTCTTGTCCCATTTTTTGTTCTGTGTTGTGCTCAGTGTTTTGGTTTCTTTCGGCGGTTTCTTCTTCTTTTTAGGGGTGGGTCGGCGGGTTCTGGTTTTAGTTTCTCCGGTTCCTTTGTCTTTTAGTTTGTTGTTTTTCGGTTTAATTCATTTTGTGCCGTTGTATTTCTTTTTATTATATTCTTTAGGTTTAGTTCCTTTTGTTTGTTTCCTTGTGTTATGTGGTGTATCAGTATCAAGTTATTTTTAGGATTAATATGATGATAAATTATTTGCTTATATGATTTATTTTCATGCAAAATAGGCAAGAGAGAAGCAGAGGATGCTAGTGAGAAGCAAGCAGTGAGTGCTAAGAAGCAGAAGGTGGACGAAAAGAAAAGTGAAGTCAAGACTGAGAAGAAGGCAGTTAAAAAGAAAGTCAAGACTTCCTCCGATGATGACACCTCTTCAGAGTCTGAGCAACAGGTCCAGGTCTAAAGCCTATTTACCTGCTATTTGTTTTCGCCTTCTTTTTGTGCTTTTTGTTTCTTTTATTCTTTTTACCTTTTGAGTTTGATTATTTGAAGTGTGTTTTTCCTTGTTACTCTTCTTGAACTATTTAACGAGTTAGCCTTATGGCTATAAGAATCATGCAAGCACTTCCATTATCTTTTTGACAATCTACTTTTATGAATCAAGTGGTAAGTTACACAATCAAGATGAATAAGTACTGTGAAAGCTATTACCATTGTATAAACATGTACCATAGTAAATATCTTCTTAATTACCCTAGAGTTTTTTATGGCTTAAACGACTTGTTCTTCCATGCGTTGATTTTTTCTTATCTTACTCTCAACTTTAATAATATAAATCTTGTGTGTGTGATCTGTTACCAGGTTAAGGCATCTGCCAAGAATCGGCATGTAGGATCAGATTCCGAAGATGAAAGTAGTGGCTTAGAGGAAGCTGTTAGTGCACCTAACAACAAACCAGCAATTGCAGCAAAGAATGGACATGTAGCTGCTGTCAAGAAGAAAGACGAGTCAAGTGATGATTCTGACTCCGCGGAAGGTGAAACCAGTTCGGATGAGGATGTTGCTGCAGCTAAGAAAGCTCCTATGGCTCAGACTAAAAAGGGCCCTGTTGCTCCTGCCAAGAAGAAAGATGAGTCAAGTGATGATTCTGATTCTTCAAGTGAAGATGAAACCAGCTCTGATGAGGATGTCACTGCAGCCAAGAAAGCTCCTGCAACTAAAAAGAAATCAGTACTTTCTACCCAGATGAAAGATGAATCCAGTGGTGATGAATCTGATTCTGAAGATGAGACCAGTTCTGATGACAATGCTGCTAAAACAAAGAAAGCTCCTGCAGCCTCCACTAAGAATGGCCCTGTAGCTGCTACTGGAAAAAAGAAAGATGAGTCAAGCACTGATGATGATGGCTCTGATGATGATGTTGCGGCTAAAAACAACACAGCAGCCGCCTCAAAGAAGAAAGATGAGTCCAGTGAAGAATCAGAATCAGACAATGAAGGCAGCAGTTCAGATGATGATGTAAGTGCATGTTGCTCGACTATTTTGTGATTCTAATGTGCATATTCTCTTGGTTATACTTTTAAACATGTTGAACAAGTTGTCATCTAATTTTAGAGGGTTTTTGGGGTGAGGTTATAAGCTTTTAAAAAAATCTTATAAGATGTTTGGGAGCGTATAAGGTATTGCCCGTGTTTGCTACCTGTACAATTGGTCTGTCCTGAATCTCGTGAACGTAACGGTTCCATACGATGCTATGCACCAACCAATGCTGTCCACATAAGAGCCTAGTGCTATCCATGGTTTCGAATTTTTCCCTGTATGAGAGAAAAATTGGTGAACATTTGTTGACGAACTTTAGTGTTGCTTCGATTTATGCATGCATGATGAACTGACTTTTCATTTGATTGTTATGATATCTAGTTCATAGCGATGCATGAATTTCTTCTTGTCACAGGATACTGATGAAAAAATGACCGATGTTGCAACGGCCAAGGAAAATGCTGGAAAAGGGGGTTCCCCATTTGAAAAGACTGTGAGTGATCTTTTTGCTGTATGCCCCATGTGTTAGTGTTATGAAACTGATTTATCATACTTATGTGCTGTTGTTTGAGGGAACAAATTCATATCTACATTATCATGTTTTACGTAATGCCAATTTGCTATCATACCCGCAATATAAAGGCCAATTCATGTGTGGACTGCGTATGATCTAGATAACTGATTAGATGGGAGCAGTTTTGGGAAGTTAAACTTAAACCTAGTTTCTGAAACATAAATCTCCATCTTGAGACAGTCCAAAATGTTCACTTGAATAAACTTCTTCCTGGGAAATGGTCTTCTGCATTTAGCACCCTTGATGCTTGCCTTATAATGTTTGTATTTTTCTCACTCTGCAGCCCAATACCCCTGCCACTCCCAAACAGCAGACAAGTGGTTCCAAAACTCTGTTTGTTGGGAATCTATCCTATTCTGTTGAGCAAGCTGATGTGTAAGTTTAACATATCTGAAGATTGATTATTGTTTCAGGAGGGTTCGCTCCCCCCCCCCCCCCCCTGGTTCCCCACTTTTGACAGTTTTGTAATGTTTCAGTGAAAATTTCTTCAAAGCTGCTGGAGAAATTGTTGATGTACGCTTTGCCATGAACTCAGATAACTCATTCAAAGGCTTTGGTCATGTTGAGTTTGCTTCTGCAGAAGCAGCAGAGAAGGTATTTTTCTATGTCATACTTGGGGCTCAGCTAAATGATTCATTCTTCATGCCTTTCCCTGTTGCATATGTGTGGAGTATAAGGCCCACAAATAATTTATTATACATTCTTACAGATGCATACACATCCGTAATACATCTCTAAATGCTTTTGTTGAAGTTGATGACACTGAGCTTAAAACTTCTGTAGCTATTTTCATTTCTATTTCTGAAGAAAATCTTCATAATATTTTTGGGTAATATCACTTTATCATCAGTGAAACTTTTACTTTGGTGGCATCATTGTTGTTCAAGTGAAAGTTGTACATTAGCCTCCTTGCATATAGAGTTGTGCATGTTAAATCTAATGGTTTTCTTCAGCTGATGTGGAGAATGGGTACATTACAGTTGTAAGGAGATGTGAAGACAGTGAATTATGTGTAATATGATTTTTATGAGGTTGGTAGATTGAAATGTGCTTTCGACCTCTATAATTTTCTTATCTATTTTTAGTGCAGTTAACTATCTATATCTTGCTGCTGGGGCACATTTAATATTTAGAAAGATCAATATTGAGGATAGCCACAAATATCATCTGCATTATTTCCTGAAATACATAAGCCTCGTGGAGATGAGATGTTCCCATGGATTGTGATCCGTGGTTGGCCCTACTTCAGAAACATCTTGGTTTTTCTTTGGTTATGTGGCATTCTCAATTAAAGCTACCATGTGTAAATATTTGTAGGCCCTCCGTGAATTGAATGGTGAAGAGTTGTTGGGTCGTTCTACTTGACCTT
>NC_026146.1:13778582-13817896 GCF_000512975.1 Sesamum indicum | reverse complement strand
AGTGGGTATGACTGCAGCTTTCTGTGTCTTATATTCCCTGGAGTTGTTAATGACATTTGATCCATGTACTAAAATACAATTTAACGTTCCTAGGGGTAAAGATACACAATCGTTCCAGAAGGGAGGGAGAGCTCAGGGACAAACAATATTTGTTCGTGGATTTAACAAATATGATAGCGAAGACCAGGTATGTGTTGTATGTTGATTTAACCTTGTATCTGAATAGGTCCCCTCTGCATGCTCACAGCTCACCTGTTGGATCAAAATCATCACTTTAATGATACCAATTGCAGATAAGAAGCTCTCTGGAGGAGCATTTTGGTTCTTGTGGTGAAATTACAAGAGTTTCCATTCCAAAAGATCAAGATGGTGCTGTAAAAGGGTCTGTTTTCTATCATTCGTAACCTTGTTGTCAAAGCTAAAGCTATTTGTCTTTGAAGTTTTTATCTTAAATTAAATACATTGCATCAAGGGATCTGTGTAAACTTTTTACGGAAGAGCTTCCATATAGGAAGTGCTTGCTTTTGAAAATTGATTGTAAAATTTAGAGGAAGACCTAATATGTGTATAATTTTGTTTGTTGCAAATCATCTAATAGAATGCTACGAGAACTACTTTTTATTTTGATTTATGTAGAAGTTTAGTTTTTATTGACTCGGCATGGCATTCCTCCCTCTCTCTCTCTCTCTCTATATATATATATATATATATAAACTCAGAAAGGAAAATTTGCTCACTTGCCTATATAAACACAATAAGGGAAATTTGCTCTTAACTTTTGGTCGTCATAGTCAGATTTTCTTAGTTACTTCCGGATCCTGGAAAATAGCATTTTTCTGTCTGATGTTTCTAAGGTTCTTGGATTTAGGATATTTTATCAATTAAGTGAAACCATTCTTTAGCTTTTTACCTGTAAACTCGGTAATTTAACGGCATGGTGCCCTGACATGAGGTGACTCCCTGTTTTCTCTCTATGCCTCCGTTTTCTTGTACTAGCTAATTAATTTTACTGGTCTTTTCACAGGATGGCATATCTTGATTTTAAGGACAGCAATGGCTTCAAGCAAGCTTTGGAATTAAATGGGTCTGAATTTGGAGAGAGTACCTTGTCAGTGGAAGAGGCAAGACCTAGAGGTGATGGCCGAGATAGTGCTGGCGGTGGCAGAGGTGGTGGCAGGAGTGGAGGGAGAGGTGGTGGCTGGGACTTTGGTGGGAGAAGTGGCGGTCGCCGTGGTGGTGGACGTGGCGGTGGTGGTAGGTTTGGAGGTGGTGGTAGGGGACGAGGGACTCCCAGCAGCAGACCAAGTATGGCTACAGCTGGAACTGGTATGTACTGGGTCCACTGACAACATTTTTTTAGTTCACCTTCTCTTTATTTCTGTAGGTGACTTAAGTACATGGGCAGTGAGCCAGTTTTACCATTTACCAACAAAACTGTGTTCATTAGTAGTTTTAGGTGCATAGAATAACTGGACAGCTTTGTTTTTTCTTAAATTACCTTTTAAATTATCTGTTTGGTATACTCAAATTATAGATTTTGCTTTGTTGGAACATCTTTTCTATTTGTGATATACCTGGAATTTGTAAAATACCATACCAATACAAACTATATGCAAATAAACCAGTAATGTATAAACATGCTAAAATGGCCCAATCCTGTAAATAAAGTTCATGCTTCTTAGTACAAGGGATAAAAGGGAAAAATAAGGGAAAAGAACTATGGTCCATAAGTCTTAACTTTTCTACCTATTTTGTGTTGTTCTCTCCTGATGTATTTCAACTCTTGATATTTAATTTTTTAATGAATTTGTGTTTTTGCTTGTATGTAATAGTTCTGTTATGAAATTGGTGCAGGAAAGAAGACGACATTCGGTGAAGAATAGTGGTGGGGATGCAGTTGTCTCGGGTCTATGAATCCGGCAGAAGTTTTGGATTTAAATCATGTAGTTGTACTATCTGTTGTTTCGACGAAACTTGCTAAGATTTATTATGATGCTTACTAGGTTCTATTTATATTTGTAGTAATTTCCCATTTGCTTGAGGTTGGGATGAAATCAATGAACTGTTTTGATAGCTGAACCAATATATAATGTTCCCCAATGATTAGGAAATTGAAAGGCATCTTTTGGATCCTCAACGCAATACAAAGGTTTTGTTTGGTTCTAATTTTTACAAGTGTTCTTTAAAATACATATAAAAATTAACGTTCATTAACAATTATAAATCAGTAAATATGATATCAATTTTATTTAAATAAAAATATTTTAACTTGACACCTCTAACAATAAAATATAGAACTATGAAAATATATTAATTTTACACCACTAATGATATATTACACAATCAATTAACTGATCCAGGTACATAATTATAGTCACGCAAAGACCTATATATATATATAATTAGGAATAAACAGTTCCGATAAAAAATGTAAATTAAAATGAAAACAAAACCAAATCCTACATCAACAGGGTAGGGCAATCCTAAACTTCTTCCAATTCAAAATATTTCTATACGCTAATGCCATTCAAGCTAATGATATCATATCACAACCGCATATACTTCTCACCTGTGCAAACGCTGCATTAATTGACATAAAATGTTGCTTTAATAAACAGAGGATAGGGCGACAGGAAGCTGGCAGCACTGCAGTAAGCCATATACAAGAACATACACTTCTGCTGCAGCCAAGAACAAAGGGAAAAACTACTAATGATACAAATTGACGGGGAGAAAGAAGCATTGGAGAATTGAGTCAAACTTTACAACCTCAACTAACAGGTACATGTGCTTGAGTCTAAAAACCACACTACAGATTTTACAAAACAGTGTTGATATGGAGTGCCTTCAGAAGTGAAGTTGCCATTTGTTTAACCAGGACTTGCCCTCCGGAACTCTGTCCATCTCTTCTCTCCTCAATCAAATTCTGAAGCTTCCGAGGCAGATCATTCTCCACAATCAGTTGCTTTGGCCGGGGGTGATGCTCGTACACAGCCTGACAACAAAAACAACAAAATAAGCAATCAATCAATTCGAGATGTTCAGCTTTTGAGCAAGCTTGTAATTTCTTAAACAGCCTCATGATACATCTAGAGAGCCAAAGGTAAATATCCTAGAAAATGAGCCATGAATATATGAACTGATAAAGCTTGTTTAAGATCTTCAAAATTCCACTAATTTACCAAGTAATGAAAAGACACTCAATCAAGTAAATAAAAACATCTCAAAAGTTCTTCATGCCTATATTATCCAAAGCAACTGGTGACTGTATTCAACACAACAAGCATTATCTTATAAACTCCCCATAGACAGTGCTCGAGTAATATACATACACAGTGCTCGAGTAAACAGAACGTAATAAGGATACACCAAGAAACCAGTTTATGTAATGAGAGACACTCAGGCTGCAGCCAGGAAATGCAAATCGATCATTTCAAAGTCAAACATTAAGGACAAACCTGCTGAAATCTACAAGTTTCTGAATATTCCTATGTATGGAAGTTGACAAGTGACAACTATTCCTCCTCACCCATTAATTACCACATAATATGAAAAAATCTGCAAACCTGAACCTAGAAAAAACCACCAAGCAACCAGCGCACACCCACCAACCTTTCTCAATACAGCAATATGTGGTGGATAAAACTTAAGATAGCTTTTCTACAATGGAACAGAAAGAGTCAAAATGCAGAGATCTTGCAGGTCCCAGAAGTCGAAATCTACAACAATTTTAAGACAGCAAACTACATCAACAGACAAAAAGCGGATTTAAGCCATATGCCCTAAGCCTATGCTGATTAGATGTAAGAATCAGCCAGATGCTAATGTTGACCGAAACTTCCAGCTAAGGAGAGGGTAATCCTGGAGGTTGGTTGTTCCTCAGTTGCTGAAGAGGGTGATGTGGATGTTGGTATTGTATTTTAGATCATTTACACTAAAATAATGTAAATGGTGGTGGTGGGGAGTTCACTACTCTGGTACGTAGTGATATTTTCTTTCAGAAAGGTTATTAGCTCTTATTGAAGTAATTTAGCAGAGGCAGTAGGCAGTCAATCGTGGAGATGGGCAGAAAGAGACAAAGAAAGCTGATTCCATTATTTATTTTAGTGGCCATCTTAACAGAAGATAATGGATCAAGTATGAGTCAAGACTAGGGCAAGTAAGCTGGGTTCGAGAACACGGAAGTTGTACCCCAATTTAACTTTGTGGTTAACTTTCTGTGAGTCAACACTGTAAGGTGAGGAAATAGAACTTTCTACAGGATCCTTTTGTCACAGGCAATCGAACTAATTGAACAAATGCAAAGCTACCTACTAAGCCACATTTTATGAAGTGCCCGATCATTCCAGGCAGAATAAGATTTTAAATGGAATGGAATTTCCCTTTGATTGGTCAAGAAATGAAATAGCTAAAATGCCTAGAAAGGAATACAATTCATTCATTATGACCATGTATTACACTCTGCACTGAGTAACCAGCACTGGTAAGACACACCCTGCAAGTTCAAGCCACTGCTGGATTATGAAATAAGAACATTCAGTGTTCAGTGGACCAAGAAATTAGTTTTTGCTTTAGACTAAGCCTTCCTGCTCTACTATCTTAACAAACACAGAATGCGAACATGCAAATTTCAATAGCTGTATCAAGGATGTCTTTTCATTTACTGAAGCCTAATTCTATAATACATAGCATATACTTAAGACTAAATCTTATGATACACAGCATGCAACAGATGTGGCATATGAAAACATCAGTTACCCACCTTTATTAATTTAAGTAAATTCAGACGCGCTATTGCATCTGGATGATCAAGTCTCGAGATTAGCAATGGTGTCAAACCATTAACTGCCAGAGTAGTATTTATTCGAGATGATTTCCTGCATCACAATATAATGCATGGTCAGTTACCTTCACCGTAATAAAAGCCAAATACAACGTTCCATTACATATAGTTATTTGATACAGCAGATAAATTGCTTGCACATAGCAAACTAACAGATGGATGAATATGTAAAAATTGGACTAATTGATACAAACAGCAAGGTCAATGATCAGTTATATACCCTACTTTCCTGACAGGCAAAAGTACCCATCTCAATGTATGATTGCAAGCCCTTGTATGCCTATCTTCCCCTCTGTGCCTTGAACAGAAGTCCAAGTCCGCAAAAACTATCTTACTTAAGCAGGTACTATCACTAGAGAAGCTTGCCTCAGCAAAACAACCACAAAACACTGCAGCCAATTCTTTCATTCCCACCACCCCTCACTACTGCTGTTGTTGCCAGCAGTCCCTTCACCAGCCCAGCGCCCCACCCCACCCCAAAGAAAGCAAACAAATCTTTTTATTCCCTTGTCCTAATTCTAACAACACATGCGTAATCTGAAGACTCTTATGAAATTAGTCAAATATGCAAAAAGGGTTGGACTAAATAACCTTTATTTTACTGGCAAAGCATCTCGTTTTTAATTTCCATCTTGATGCCAAAGGATTAGCTATACTCATTTCAATCTAAGTGCAAGTCTGGAAACAGCACACATTTAGACAATATATCCTAGAAGTGCTGGAAACTGAATAATGTTCAACGTTATTGACATCTCAATTGACCTTACTATTACTCGAATCCTAACCAAGTATAACAGGCTTTTTCTTTTTCATTTTTCTTCAGCATCATCACTCTGGAAATGGTGGTGTAGATGGACAGAATTATGGATGCCTGCAGAAATAAGTTTGACAAATATATTGTGTTTGAACAATCAGATCAAATTATTTAATCCAATTTTTCTGATTTTCATACACATCTTGTCACTCATAATAAATACCATTTCCTGTCGTATTAACTGCAGAGGTTGATGTCAATTCTCTTTCATCCTTTGATAATCCAAAAGCCCTTAAAATTGGTAAAGCAAAACTGATTCAGTTTGATATCACTTCACTGGTATAGCCACCAATAGATTTCTCAGAGATGTAGCTTCGGATCATAAGAAATGAGAATTGAAACTAAGCAAATAAGCAAGCATTGATGCTAATGTTCAGAAATATAATGAACAGCTCCCTTTTTTATTATATTTACCACACAGGTTCCATATGGATAGCACTTCATGCACCAGATCAAGAATTTGCAAATCCACAGCGTCAAAGATCATAATTTCTACATAGGTAGAAGCCACCCATATTACAGTACATCTTTTTCTCTTTATAATTCTCAATCTTTCCCAAAACGATACGTTAAAGAACCACTTAACATAAATCAAAGGAATTAAATGCTAGTCATCTTCAATTGATTTTATTACCTCAGAACTCAGAGTGGTCAAAGCTAATTCTAGTTAATTATTTTGTGAAAGAATGAAACATAATCAAGATGCAGGGGGAAACAGATAGATACATATGTAAACATATAGACGGCAATGGCATATGTTAAAAGCAAAAATACCACATACGTGATAATTTTCAAGAATGGTTCCAGTATGTGCAAGAAGTGTCGTTCCGAACAGCACTGGAAGAACTTAACCAGTTTTTGGACAGCATCCTTTTTGAGCAAAGCTTGTTCCACTTTCCTGTTTTCATTGTCATGTGCCAAGCATACAGCAAGTGAATCTAAGGCAGTCACAGACCAGAGGTCGTCTTCAAGAAGGCTCAAGTACACATCAAGCCCTCCATGAGCTCGCAATTGCTCCCTTGAATTTCGTGATGCATGGGCCATATCGCATAACAGAGGTAATGCACACTGTTTCAAAGGAGAATCTGACATAATAAAATGCATCAAGTGAGGAATGATCCCGTTTTCTGCAGCTTGTTCCTGTCTCCTCTTGTTAATCTTGCATAGGTTGAATAGTGCATTGAGGACCTTCAGCAAAACAACTAGTGAGACAATGTCATATGATGAGTAAGGTTCAAGTACTCAATAAATGCATGAGAACCCAACAAATAAAGCCCACAAAGGTCCCATTCTTAAATTTATAATACATTACAAGCTCCATACTCAACTACCTCCTTTCGTACTAAGAACTAAACAAGATGTATCAACCAAAAAAAAAGAATTTTCAGTTTATGCACCGGATGTGATAGATAGCACCCCATAAATATAACTTGCACTTAGTTGCATGCCAAATGTAACAAGAAATTGCATATGTCTCTCTTTGTTGGTGCATTAGATGATTGTCCTTTTAAACAGAATCAAGCATACAGATACCTTATTTTGCTTTATTTGAGTCTGTCAAAATGCCTTTCTTTTTGGCTCTGCCCAAACCAAGTCTTTTCTATTGGAGATCTATTAGTACATGGTCAATCATCAGAAAGTTTGTCTTTTTATTAGTATATTATACTTCAACTGCACATAGAAATAAGAAAGGAACAGGCCCCAAATGCCTGCCCCCACTGAATACTCAGAAGAATAAACATCAACAGCATCAAGAAATATGAAAGAACAGCTATAAATGTCCCCCCATGGCCATCACCCATAAAGTATTTTCAGTCTAGAGTAGCACTTAGAAATATTAAATTGTATAATCACTTTATTTTCCAAAATAGGAAAAAAAGTAACTGGCAAGAATGTATACTCACCTCGTGATGGATTTGTGACACAAAGGCACCTTCTTTGAGATCAAGGTTTGGGATCAAATATTTGATTGCATCTGCTCTCTGTAGATTTTCTAAGCAATGTGGGTCCGTTGACAGATGATTTATACATTTCAACAGCTACAAAAAGAAAACGATAAGAAGTATTACCATGATAGAGATCAAATGCAATGTTAAAACACATAAAATATTCGGCCGTACCTTTAGAAGAATTGGGGGCTCTATCTTATTGAACATCTGAAAAAGCCGACTAAGTAAACTTTGGCTACACATGTAAGATTTGACTGCCGTGTCTGCGGCAGCAAACACAAGTAGAAGGTCTGCTACCTTTTCCAGATACTCCCGAGCAACATCAACATTCCATGGGGATACCATATGGGAAAGTAGCCCAGATGATGTTGCACTCCCTGGTCTAGCATTTAAAACTCCTGAACCAGACAGCACACCAGATGCTCTCTGTGATGCAAGTCCAGAAGTGGCTGCAATTCCTCCATTTGTTGTCAGAGGACCTAACTTCTTATTAGTTGCCTTAGGTGAATTTCTAGGCAACGAATCCACATTGGCATTTTCCCTTCCTCGCCCAGAAACCTCTGTGCAGAGACAAATTATTAGGGTTATAATATATAATGGTGCTCAGCTTAAAGATTAAAGTCAAGTAACCACAAAACTAAGGTCAACTCGGAATACAGCACTAAAGAGGAAAATATAGCCCAAGACTTCAATGATGACAATAATCAGAGCTCAAAACTCCATTGTAAACTATCACCTTCAGATAGTGTTTTTTGGGATATATGTCTAACATTTAAAAGCATAAGGTACAGCCTTCATCTTAAGAGAACTATACTAAAAAAACAGTTATGATTACCTGCGAATTCAGCCATCAAAAAATCAAGTCCATTTGTCTTCTTCTCACTAGATGCATGTAAAAGAGGCAAAACACTTTCATGTTTTTCCATCCCCGTAAGATGCCGTACATACTCAAGCTGACCAGAGAAATGGCGTGATGGAGGTTCTTTATCCAATAAACTGAGAAGGGGTCGAACATTCTCTTGCTGGCTACCAGTGTGAGCTGATGATCCATTTGTTGTCATATCTGCTGATTTTGGAGCCCTATCTGTCGACGTTCTATTTGCTGCATTCGCACCTCTTTGCTGCTTTAGGTCAACATCAGCTCTAGAAGTTTCATTCTTCAATCGGTCAACACTTCCACGATCTCTAGAGACAGCTGAAAGATAATCCCTTACTGCAGGACTGGATCCTCGGTCCAAAGATGGAGGATCTGTCACTCTTAAAGCACCTGAAGCCTCCACATTAGCAATACTTGATTGAGGCCTATCGGCATCTGAAGGAATAAATCTTGAATCAGGTGATCGCGATACTGATGCTCGAGAAGGTTCTTGTAGTCCACTTTGTGATACCTGGTCTCCTTGCTTAACAATAAGGTTATCAGGCTGGTCACTCCCATAAAGTGAGTAATCCATCTGTACAAATGGAGAATTGCTAGAATCCTGAGTATCATATCTTGGTTGTGGAGGTAAACCATCTGGAGTGACCCCACTGCCAGAAGCTATAGAAGCTAGACGAGTTGACTCATTCAAACTATAAAGGGTGTTAATAAGTCTAAGTAATATCCCATTCTTGGCAGCTATACGACAAAAATCATTTCTAGAGGTGGACTTCTGAAGCTTGAAAACCTGCCACATACCATCAATAGCCATATGGACCATTTCCCTGAAATCAGAGCAAACATATTAATTAGTTTATGAATCTATAAGACAAAAATTCAAAATGAGATCATAGATATTCAATTCAGGAAACCAGATGTGCAACCAGTAAAGAAACCCTTAAACCTAAATGACTTTAAAATTTAATAAACACAAGAAATAATTCAATAGTCTAAAACTAGATGTAAAATGACCGAAGTGTTCACAGATAGCCACAGCAGAGTGTGTAGCGCTCAGTCATGCAAATTTAATAGATTTCTACTTCTGAATTAAAAAGCAAATGAATGTAGTTGTCTTCCTGCATAAAAATCAGAACTCAGAGCAACAATAATAGCATTTTTTTAACAGATGAAGCTGCTACAGGAAGCCCACATGTGCACCTTGTAAATATGCCACCAACAAGATTTGCTTATTATATCCTGGCTTAATGCTGGACATTGAACATGTCTTGAAACTTCACCACTTATAATTTTCAAACTTGAATACTTTCTCCATTCATGCATAACCGATCACAAGAATACCAGTTACAGTACCTATTATCCAAAGAGGAATCCTTCCAGTAGTATCGGCCATTTACTCCACTTCCCTCCAATTTCATCAAGTGGTCATGCTAGTTGATCGATTTGCAACGTGAATTTAAGCAGCATGATTTCACAAACATTATGCATATGAATTTAATATGGCCTTCAATTAATGGATGTGATTAAAATACACATTATCCATAGAGAAATGGAGTTCCACAGTTCACTCTAAACAAAAAGTATTGAACACTCCCACTTCATAGATAATCGTTATCTAATTTGCGGATATACTTAGGCAAGAATGATCCAACATCAACAGCATGAGCACAATTCATGCAAGTAAGGTGTTGATATTTCTGGTAATATGGTCCTTATTTGTTAATTCACATGAACATAAAGAAATATGCTGGTGTTTTGAGATGGCAGAATTTGGCTTTTCAGCTAGTAAGGAAAACAATGTGAGACTTCGTTGCAGGATGATAGTTTGAGGAATTTAATCAGATAAACGTTTGGTGTTGCATTCACCATTTAGGTTTGATGATGCAAATAGCATGTCCACATAAATATATTGACTAACTAATGCGCAATCCTCTCTATATATTTCTTTTATAAGCCCTATTTTATTAGTTTACAAGTACAATATGCTCCATCACACAAAATATGTTGAGGGCTCACTGGAACTGATTGAGTTGATTAATTCCTTTCCCTAACCTAAAATCCTGATTGAAGATTAGTAAAGTACGTCCAATAAAGAGAATTCAAGAGTAGCAATAATAGTGACCGGAAAAACTATTCAAAGACCAATTAAGCTTTCATAAGCATGAGCATGCAACCAGCCATCAAGCTTCTTTGACCAGGAGAAGTTGATTGTTCAAATATACAACTCTTGTTCATAAGACAAACCACCGCTGTCACAGCTGGTGGGGTTGGCATGGACCTCCTGCTCATGTTAATAACAACAATATAGAAGATGATTTAGTGCTTGGGATGTGTCTGTAGCCCCCAAAACAACAATCATCCATCTTCAAAGATGCAAGAGGGTCACTGGGAAATGAATGAACAATGATCCGGGTAATGGTCTCTTGGCACTGATTCTGCTGAGATAAGGTGCTATATCTTAATCATGCTTCTCAATCTAAAAGGGCAGAGCAGACAACAGAAGACTAAAACCAGTCTCTCCCCAGTAGCAACATATCAGCATAGTGCCACACCCAATTTCCTTAGACACTGAACTAGGCACTTATCCAAATCCAAAAAGGATGTAAATTATTGCCGAAAGAGAAAATATGTAAATATTTAAAGATAAATTCTGATCTAAAAGCAATTCCTACTGGATAAACAGCTCATGTTACCCTATGATTCCATTAAAAGTTCACATAGGCACCATAGAGTTAATATAGAACAAAGAGGGCAATTACTAACAGCTATCAACCACTAATCATTCACCAGAATTGTAACAATTGTAACTTCACATAGTTTGCTTAGCATATTTAACTAGAGGTAGTTCATGGACTATCTGACTTGCATTACGGCCTTCAATGAATCTAAATAAATACCGACTCTAAGCATTCAAGTTTCAGTAACTTTGGTACAAGTAGTTCCAATAGCCAAATAGCTTTGCAAGAATAATCAACCAAAATTAAGTACTTAAATTCAAACTACTGACCTATATTTTGCATAGTCAGCCTCTAGAAATCCCACCAGGACGGGTATACCACGGCAAGCAATAAACATTTGCAATGTTAAGGAGCTGGAGCAAACAAAGTGTTTTATC
This sequence comes from Sesamum indicum, assembly GCF_000512975.1. Classification (NCBI taxonomy): domain Eukaryota; kingdom Viridiplantae; phylum Streptophyta; class Magnoliopsida; order Lamiales; family Pedaliaceae; genus Sesamum; species Sesamum indicum. The sequence continues at coordinate 13,806,301 of NC_026146.1, read as the reverse complement.
ACATACATGAAAGCAAATCAATTTAGGTACAGAATAATACCAGGGAGAAAAAAATTAACCTTGATTGGCAGAGTTGCTGTAAGAAATATGCTGCTTCCATGCGGACTTCCCGGGGCCGGTCATGCACAGCAAAGCTCATCACAATTGGAATCTGGAATATATTTTAGGGTAAGCCATTTGTATGATCAAAATAACAATCTAAAGATTTACGGCTCAATGATACTTTCTTATCTAAGCAGATTTCCTTCCTGTCGGAAAGTGGGTTGAGTTATGAAGAAAAGTAGATATCAATCACAGACTGGTAAAATTTGCTAATTAAAGAGAAATTGATTCTCATCCCTCCTATACGCCCCATTACTCTGACAGAGAAGGACACGAGTTGTAATCAAAACCTGATAGCTCATATATATGTTGGTTATTTGACACAAAATGGAGAAGATAGAAATTACAATGATTAATGCGGTATTTATTTCATACTTAAAAACTTTCCGCTTATAAGCTGCAAATCAAGAACTTCAACTCTCACATCCAAAATCGGTCCGTATCGATACTCGATTTTCTTCTACGAAACAATTCCTTATCTACTGGCACAAGACAAGAACCCTAGTTCAAATACCTAGTAGAACACTTGTGTGGCATCTTAAGTAACTATTGGGAAAGTCATACAAAAAGTTCCCTGTAAATGGATATTGAGCAGTCACAAGATGCACAAGACAATAATAGAGGCAACACCAAGTATCTAATAAAACCAGAAAAAAGTTCGTTAAATAATCAAAAAATGTTTTTCTATTTCAGAATGTTACCTGAAAAAGTAACTTTTTGCGATTATATATCAATATGTGCATAAATGACCTGAAAAATTCAATTATTTAAGTACTACAATTATGTTCATCCATATCTTCTATTTCAATTATGTTTCTCAATTCTCACAACTTTATAGACAAAGCACCAGGGTGTAATAAAATCTCTGGATCTTTTCCCTTTTGTATCTCTTACCAAACAGAATATACTTCAATCACTTGCTTAAGTTTCACTTTATCAGGTACATCAATCAAAAGCATATGACATCCAACTGGTTAAAGTTAGGGCATGTCCAATAGCATATAATTGGAACGAGTTTGTTGAAAGAGGATTTAATTGGATCCCACAATTAATACTATCAAATAGGTCTTACAAAATATGGATATCTGAATTAAGGATTCCGTTACTGTTAGTCTAGTTTTTACTAGGTCACGCTTTAGATGCAAACTTAATCCTTTTTATAAAGTAATATATTAAAAAGTTCACATGCTTGCATATTAAACATTAAGTAATTGGTATGGTACTCATAGAAAATCCAAACTATTGCCCCAGCATGACAAATTAAAGAACTCCCCATTTATGGAGCTTAAAACTGACTAAGCAAATTCATTCTAAAAGATCAAACGGGTATAACATCCTTTTAATCTTGTAGAGATCCAATCAAGAAACCATAACAGCAGATCTATCCTTGCGCAAATCCATAAGTTCTTTCACTATCCAAATATACAATATGGATGAAAGTTAGTGATTCAGGGTGATTAATTTAGCACAGTACGATTAATAAAGGTGGTTAAGTTAGACTTAGTGCAAATGAAGATTATGAGTAAGAGATTATCATGATATTGAAAGTGGGATGAGAAGGTAAACTTGGCAAGTAGAGCCACCAATATGGCATCATTTGCAACTTTACCATCTCTTATATCAGTATGTCATGCCACATGTCATTTCCAAGATATGCGGCAGAGATATTGATAAGTAAGCTCCGATTTAGCTTGAGGACTTGCAATACGTGATGTTTGGATAAACAGGTAACAACTTTTGTTTTGGGAATGAGACTGAACTTATCTACACCAAAATTGTATATTGGTTGATCTATTTAGAGAAAAGAAAGGAAAAAAGAGAAGCCAGTAGAATAGGCAGTAAAGAAGATGATTTTATCAAGATAATAAGTAATTGCCCAAACTGTAAGAGATCTTCTTCACTTTATATATTGTTCCAGTTCATAAGGTATTTGGTTTACGCTCCAATATTCAAAGTTTTGTGGTTACCCGTAGACACATCAATTTCTATTTTAAGCTTGATTTCCTGTTGATTTTTTCTGCTAAGTTCACTTTAAAAGGTAAAATCAAGATGTTTCCTACCAGACAGTAAATGAATGCACATCAAGATGTTTCCTACCAAGAATGCAAATCGACAGATTCAATGAATAGTTGTCATAATTGAACATGTGAACAATGAAATGAACACAAAATGTTCATGTGAATGGGAATTAGTTCTGACAGAATGCTAAGGGCTTTGTAGATCTTAAAGGGTTTACCATCCATGGTTATTAGCATAACATGCCGTACTTGCACAGAACCCACACAAGTACACAGCATCTAATATTTAATGGTTTTACAGTGAGCTATTTGCTTTGACTCTCATTAGAAATTATAATTAGGAGTACCAAGCGTGTGAAGCCTAAGAAGAAAGCGTACAAAGAGAATACAGGACATTTTGGGTAAACTAAGTTATGTGGGAAGAGTGTTTTGGGAGGGTGCATTCAACAAAGTGCTGTCTCTTTGCAGACATGGGTTGCATTTATAATCATCACATTGGGTGACCATTTGACGGACGTAAGAATAATTCAGCTCTTTCCTTTTCTTTACATTTCATTTTGGATTGGGGACTAACAAACTCCTTAATCTTATACAAGAGAACAAACAAAGAAAATCATGGATCCCATTTGATTGCTTCTATTTGTTCATTCAAGGGCACCGTTTGGTATTGGCCTTCTTTCACGCTCACTAAAGAGAGAACTGCTGACAACTTAAAAAGAAACTATAAAAGAGAAAATTGACATGCTCTATGGGTTGGCGTGGAGGGGGACAACTAGCACCAAAATGCTGAAGAATAAAGGGGACAAAAGTAGTTCTTTTGTTCATCATATCTTGCATACCAGACAAAACAAATCTTGTCCCTTCCATCATACCATGCATGCGGCAAACCCTCTATTAGGGCCAACTACATTCCAAGAAGTTACCGTAACCATCATTTGTAGCCCGTTTGAAGTACACAAGACTGGCTTCTGCCATTCCATATTTCTCCAGAGCTACATGTTTTCGTTTCTTTATGGAGGTTGCAGCATAGCACGGACAAGAAAAATGTGGTGCGAATGGATTTGGATGGAAATTTGCGCACCCAAAAGAGTTAATGATGCAGACCTCATTTAGCTGCTCAAATGTCAGTTGAACATATCATGTTCACAACACACCTTATGGCACACTTCACCAAAGGGCTATGTTGATACAAAAATTGGGTCAGCAGCCAAAATGGTTCCAATTAGGAAACAAACGATCAAGTGGTTGTTGATTCTTAGTTTGCGAAACTTCTTATTGGAAAGAAAACTGCCTGAGTGCAATGCTGATGCATTACATCAAGTAAAGAGTAGTAATTCCTGCCCATTGGCACAATAACCATCATGGATACCAGAATATTATATGCATTCTAACATAGCTAGATGTGAGCAATAAATTGGTATATTGGATCAAAACATTAGATACAGAATTCTTCAATCTTTTGCCTTTTCCATGTTCATTTTTTTGGAGGGGAGGAGAGGTGTTAGGGTTGTTGAAGGGGACAAAAAACTGCATACTGACGGGATTCACCCATCAATATTCAATAACATTTTAACTGCATCCATTGCTATATTTATCTACTAATTGCCTTCATGATCTTAAACCGCACACGCCCACACAAAGAACTAAGTAGATTTGCATTTGTAGAATACTTACAAGACCAACTAGACAAGCATTCTCCTGAAAATCAGTGTTATCTTTGATTATTTGGTTCAGAACTTGGAGCACTGAACATATGACCTGCAATTTGGAAAAACAATAACCCATAGTGGAGAGAGGAGAAACAATAAATATGTGCAAATAAAACAAGAAAGTAAAGGAAACATTGATCTTCATGCAAAGTACATACACGAGTTCTCGGAACCTCAAGCAGCTCCATTAGAGGAAGCAAACCATGTTGTGTAATGAAAAGAACCTTCTGCTCCGGTCGCTGATGAAAGAAAGTAATCAATTTCTGACACGAAGATACAATCACATCTTCTGGTTCTTCTGGCCTTAGCAATGACACTAATTTGCTAAATTCTACTGCCTGTAACACAGAAACCCATAGCACTTTCATTCTTCGTGATAATGAAAGCACATAATCAGGGAAGGACTGAAAGATATTGCGGAACAGATGATACCACAACTCAAGATCAGAAATGAATAGATCAAATCCCATATGAACAAACAGATCATCACACCATAAGACTGGATAAAACTCCCAAATCTTAATGTGATATCATGCCAATTTTTTATGGGGCATATGGTGCCTATTTGACTCCAGGAAGCACAAAAGGATTTAAGAAGTGGCCATTTTGGATGTCAATCATAATACATAAAATAAGATCACTCCTTGTCTCACAAATATATTAAATTATTAAATCACTTTTCTCATGTATCAAAATTACTAATATTGACCCTTTACCTTAAAAACTTAAAGCAGCCAACATGTTCAATTTTTTCATTTCTAGAAGAATACCGTCAAAATACAATTTAGTAATGAGACAAAAGCATCAAGAGAAAATTGTTGCTTACAATCAGCCCCTCCTACAATAGTTACGAGAAGTAAGCAACCAACAGCAGTTCAAATAACATAATAACTGGATATTTTTTAGTAAATTATAATTTTATTGGCTTATAACTTAGGTATGGAAAAAAACACAAGGAATACATGAACATGAAAAGCAATTCAGAAATAGGCAGAAGAGTACCTGAAGGTGAAAGAGATTTTCGGCAGGCAATTTATCTTCAAATCCCTGATAAGCAAACACGGCATAAAACAACAATTAGAGGCATTCAATTAAGAAAGCAAGCAATCCAGCTTTACCTCAATCTTACCAGAGTATCAATATCAATTACATCTTCCTTTAGAACACCCATCACTAGACGAAGTAGGTCACCACCATTTGCCTGCACTGATTCATTTTCCATTTGCTTTTGAGCGATTGTAGCTCTTAATTTTGTAGCGAGGTCATTCTTTCCACTATCAGAGACTGCATTGCCTTGAATTATATGTGAAGAGGAGGCAGAAGTAGAGGCTTCAGCCACTCTGTCCTCCAGGTTCTCCAAGGGATGAAATAAATCATCCAAAGAAGCGTCACCTGGAGGATCACTGAATCTACTAAGCTCATTTCCTCCTGAACCCAATGGTGTCTTGACAGCCTACAGGAGACAGTCAATTTATGATTAGTATAAAAGCATCAATAAAATATGAATAAACAATGGAACAGTAATCATAAAGGGAAATACAAATGTTGGAGAGAAGTGCCAAGAGTAACATTTAGCTTCTGAATGGACATACAACTCAGGCAACTAGGTCTGGTTGAAAGCAACTCCAAGAACCAAAATGGGGTAAAACTAATATTTTTTTAGGCCAGGCAGCTCTAGGCATCTTAATTGAACAGAAGATATGACCAACACCAATTTCATATTTCACATTAGCATTAGGTCTTGATTGCTTTTTCTGTGATACGACTTGGCTGTATAATTACAGACAGCCATTTAAATAATTATAATACCAAAGTGGTATAAGTTAATAATTGCAGACAGGATGGGAACCCGGCCAGCAAATAGCCTGTGAATGAGAAGGCATGGATAACATCTAAATACTCACATTTTAGGGCGTTTTGGTGTCATGTTAGATAAATAATTGCAACTATTTCAGGCTGAAATTCATATAATAGTAGAAAACGAAAAAAGTGGCAACTCAATTACTGCACAACCAATGACTACCTATTAGGTAGGAAAAATAGATATTTTCAGTCTTCTAGCTCGTACAAAAGCATAATGTCAAAACATATGCTACACAAACAAATTAATACGCACAGAACGAGGAACAGATACAATCAACTCAGAATCTGAGTGTTTATGGGAAGAGAAATAGACATGTTGTCTCTTCTCATGTCTAAAATGACACTACAAACGTGACATAAGTACAAGTAGTAAAATGGTTGTGTAAGAATGAGGTGCCTTATATATTAATAATTTCTTCAATGTTCATCTATGCCTGTGCATATGTCATATACCATCTAAGATTTAATAAATGTATTGCATTAATAGTACTTTATGTACAAATTGAAATTTGTGATGTTTGAGGATAAATGGAACTTCAAACAGAGACTTGACTGACATTTAAAAGAAGCTAAAGCAAGTATGAAGATGCCAAAGATAGAACTACATTAATTTACAATACATCAACTTTTTCATTCTTGGAAAGTGGGAAGTATTTTATATCAGTCCAAAAGAATAAGGAAAAAAGCTACAAGTTGGAATAGTTTGATAACCCCATCACATGGTTTAAGCTCTACCTGAGAGCATAATATGCCCCCATCCTAGACCTAGTTGTAATTAACTTTGGAACAACTAAAGTAAAAGTATACTTCATGACAATTTATGGTCCCCTCAATGAGCTTGAATCAATATCCAAGTAAACATCCAAACATCCTCTGTGATCATCAGAGTTGAAGAAAAGTTGGACAATGAAAATGTTCGTATATGGAATGAAGCACTAAACAAAATAAATACTCAAAATTACCTTCAGTGAGCTATCATCTTCACTGTTTTGACAAAAATTAAATTTGTCATGCTCAATAGCAACTGAACTTCCTTGCTTTTCAAATTTTCTAGCTACAGCATTTCTCTTTGTATTTGCAGCAGGTTCTACTTCACCATTTATTAGCACTTCGGCCTGCTGATTAATGGGTGGCGTGTTCTCAGAGAAATCAGAAATTGATGCCTCATGACTATCTACCAATCCATTCGAGTTGTCTTGCATGGGTGACTTTTCTCGGATTCCAAATGTGGGAACTTGATCTGAAATCACATCTTCCTCAAGGTTGTCTCTCCTTTCCTCAGCAAGATTAGCATTAGAACTATCAACCTCAGAAGATTTGCTGATCCCAGAAGTCTCTGATGGTTGCAGCTCTGTTTTACATTCCTGAAACACATAAAAAGCTTCTAAAATTGTAAAAAATTGCGTAGAGAATCACCTTTTAAAGCAAGAAAAAAAAGTAGGGACTGCATACTCGAGTCATAGTGGCAAGCATTTTTACAGCATGTGAAGGTTTCAAACAACAATTACTTACTTCCTCAGTAGAAGAGACTTCGACATTACGCCCTTGTTCACCAGTGCTTAATTCAGCATCATTGGACTCAACTCCATCAATGTTTCTGCAAAATTGCAGGAATTCATATGCTCAAACGTTGCTTCATCCTAATGCCGACTAGTCAAGAACTCTAATGGCAGCAATGAAGACACTCAAAAGAAGTAACACCAATAAGGGAACCCCATGCAGTTGCTTTACAGAAGAGCAACACAAAAACAAAGAATATATTTCACCACTGAACCACGGACCAACAGTTGGATGTGGCATAGGAAAGACAATCAAATAAATGCTATGAAATCAGGAGGAAACCTGTTGCTGAAACTATTCCATAGGTCATAAAACCCATTTGTATAAGACTACAGCAGATCTCTCATCTACACATTAGAAACTTGGAAACTGATGCCGAAGATTATACAATGAAGTCCAGGACAAATTTGAATATTCCAGTCATAACAAGAACCATTAGGTATTAAGGTCAGGGGTGAGCATATGGAGCAGAAAAGAACAGAAAATACCATTTAGCAGAGATCAACTAGTCTAAGAGTTGTAAAAAGATTGCAACAGAGAAACTTTTGGCTTCCAGGACTAGTAGTAGCTTAGTTTAACAGACATTATACGGTCTACACCCTAGTCAGTCAAAAGCAAAAACTCATGCACACATCTTCATTTCAATGTTCCTTAGAGTAGTGCTTGATCCTAATGTTTTGAAATACTAAGAAAAACTTCCTCAAACAAATAGCATTCAGAGCAGTAAAAAGTCCAGCTTAATATGCTTAACAGAGGTAACAAAGATAGTTTTTAAGAATAGGGGCAAAAAAATCCAATTATTTCTGTCTGCCTAGTGAAAAAGGCAACTGTCGTGAGTAAAAACTAATATATGCAAGCATGCATGTAATACTGCATTACCGGTAAACTAACTACAATAGAAAAGGAAACAATCCATGTTGCTGTAGTTTTCAATTAAAGAGTGTAACATCAAGGTCATTGACCAAGGTGCAGAATGGGCCGGGTCAGCCCAGGACCGGCACGGACCAACCCGAAAAAGCCTGGCCTGGGACATGACCACTACTGTTTAGGGTCGGTCTTGGGGCTGTCCCGTGTCTTTAAGTGGGCCCCAATTGGATCCATTTTTAAACCCAGGCCCAGCCCATGGACCGGCCCAGTTGAGGCCCGGACCAGGCCCCAATGTGCTTGTTTATTTTTTTTAATGATATTGAGGTTTCCTTATAAGCAATTACTTAAATTTATAATTGTCTTTAGAACTAAATAAATAATAAATTAAATCACACAAAAATTTATATATAGAATTATAATAGTTAAGAATGTATAATGAACTTTAAAAAACAGGCCCAGCCCAGGACCAGGTGGTCTTGGGCCACTGGCTGGGTTGGTCCTAGGTATTGATTCCTGGGACCAGCCCAGTCCCAAGTGGGCCTGGCCCGAACAAATGCATTTTTTTATTGGTTCGATCCGGTCTTGGATTGGGTTACCTAGCCCGGCCACTGTGCATCTTGAGTCATTGATAACAATATCAAAATAGTGGCTCCAGCATACAAAAGAACCCCAATTTTTTTCTCCATTTTATTGGAGAAAAGAGATGGACGTTTAGCATAGTCAATGTATATGCAAAGTGACAAATTTCATAGCTGTCCTATGAGCAAATAAAAAGAGAATGAAGGAATGACTGCGCCAGAAGGCACAGACAAATTTGAGAAAATGTGTGCGAATCTACCTTAGAGTTCCACTATGACGCAAAGAAGTTTGCAGAGCACGTCTTGAGTTTTGAATCCAAGGGTGTGAAAGTAACGTCTTAGCATCAGGCCTCTGCCTAGCATCCTGAATGTCAAATTAATGTCAAACAACAATATAGAATGCACCTATATGACGCAATGTCTCCAATCACAGATAAAAACATGCAAATATCCAATTTCCTAGGTTAAGTAAGATCATATAAAGTAAAACAATCTAACAAGATGTCCTCAGTCACAAAAGAGAATTTAGTACACAACATGTGATGTGACCTCAATACATGTCTCTAAAACTTCATACTGAAGCAACCAATGGAAAGGGAGTAGAAATGTTAACCCAACATAAATATCTTCTTGCCTTGGCTTCCTACAAGAAGACCCATGATGAAGGTGGATAACATCTAATATGAGTAGAAACAAGAAACTATGGATCAACTGCTGACAGCAAATCAGGGGCTGGTGCCACCCACTAGTGTGAATATCAACTTTAAAAGACAGCACGGTACATATCGATGGCAGAAAATATCACACTTGATAAAATTGAGAAGATAAACTCCTTTTTGCCATTTTATTCACTAAATATTCTATTTATGTTGGGGGGGGGGGGGGGGGGGAAGGCATACACAGACCCACATAAAGTCAAATTCATACCAGAATTAACTACTTCAAGTGGAGCTCTAAGGACTCAGTGCAATGGTAGATTTTAAGTACATAAATGGCTTTCTGGTGATCATGTCTTAGCACTTTGATTGTGTCCTTAAATTGGGATGGAAAGTTGGTAATCATTTCTTAGCATCTACAATTTATCTTCACTGCTATACTTAAGCAACTATGTTTCATCCAAAACGATTTCACTTGCAATATAGAAGAAGCATTACAGATATCAAGCTGTACATCCACAGAAAGAGTTGCAGGATCTATCAATTAAGTCAATTTCTATTCAGAGAGAACTGGCCACTTTGTGATCCACAAGGCCTACTGGAAGCACAGTAAGGCAGCAATACAAATAAGCAGAAAGAATTGGCTTCCACATTGTACCTATGCCTTGAGGTATAACTACAAAGATTAACAAGAAATGAGCAAGACAATTTTCCTTCCTATTCTTTCAAATGAATATTATTATGATTGAAAAGAGTCATACATTTCATATTCTGCGGCTTCTCTTTAGGATGAAAAGAGAAAAGGATGGATGGGGAGGCATCAAAGGAAACAAGAACATGCTAACCTACTTCTCCAAGATTTATATTTAGGTAAGTTAGCGGCCAATCACCCACTTATATTCCCCACTTCTTCCAGGTAACTTTTCTTTTAGGTAAAAATGATCAGCATGATGGATGTGGAAGTACCAAATATTTTGTCTCTACATTTGAGAATATTATAAGAATATCCTTGGAGTTTCATTTTGAATCCAATGATGAACTTCGCACCTCCCTTTCGGAAAAGAAACACAAACATCGAGAGGTATCAAAAGAAATAAACAACAGCAGGACCATTAAGATACATGTCCAAGAAAACAAACAAAAGACAAGTTGAGAAAAATCATATCACCAATAAATCACATTTAATTTACCTGCTGACCTTTTTAAAGCACTGAAGTAGGAAATCAGTAATAGCTGGGGAGAGACTATCTGGAAGTGGAGGATGTTCATCCTGGAAAACAAGAAATTAAGTGCAAACTTTAAAGAAGTTACAGTATTATAGCTGAAACAGACTCAAAAGATTTGCCTAGTTTTGATTGCTTAAATATTCCTTTTTTTTGTTTTGTTTTTTCCATTATTTCAATTGGTTATGGTTAGGATGGGAGACAGAAGAGGTAAGATACATTAAAAAAGGACCTTCAACCATGAAAATGCAACATCTATGATTGTTCACGGCTATCCCACTATATTGGATTCAACAAGGATAATGATAAGGATTACAATAATGCAGACCTGATCTCTACCTGTACAATTCTAAACAGGGCAGGCATGGGCTGCAGATCATAGTAAGGTGGAATACATGTTAGAAGTTCAATCACAGTGCAGCCAACACTCCAGATATCAGATGCTGCACAAACTCCTGACATTTCAATGACCTGTAGTAGGACAACAAGAACGCAGAAGTCGGACTTTATATACCGCCAAGCATTACATAAATGTGTAATTTACTGAACACCGTAGTCATTGTGCCAAAGCAATTACAATATCCAGTCCATTGAATTAAACTTGATCATGGCTTTCTACAATTAAAATAATCGACCAATGTTTAATAGTATGAATGAAAAATAGAAGTGCTAAACATACACTTCATATGCCAAAGAATTGAGGAGATAATGCATTTGAATAACCACAAAATTATTAATTATATATCCCCTATCACATGATTGGTTCAGTTTCCATTTTTTTTTAGAATTAACTGGGAATATAAATGTTGCATTGCTCCGGTATTTATTTGTGGGACAAAGTCTTTTCTTGCTTTCCCTTAGTACAGCTCTGCTGATTTAACGCCTCCCCAACAAAATAAATTTGCTCAACGGCATTATCACAACAGTATTCCAAGGAGCTACTTGAAGGGACGATTATTTGTCCTTTCATCAGGAATGGAAGAATGTAAAGAGAAAAGGGTGTATCAATAGCGACACATTTTTCTCTTCCATAGTAGCAAATTGCTAGTTGCATTCACAAAAGTTGTGAAAGGAAAAATCAAACTGTTAATAGATGGATTCAAGCTTTTCTGTTAACAAATTCATAGTCAGGTTCAAGTATTTCATCCTGCTATCTGCTAGTCAATTTCGGTTAAGATCTTTCTCTTTCAATACAGTCCCATCCCTTGCTCCAATCCTTTCTCATTACTTTCACCAAGCTCCATGCTTTCTTGCCATCAACCAACGGGGGATAGGGGGGAAGCAAATATATAAGATTAAAGAGTGTTTTCAACAATTCTGCACCATAGGTTAATGTCCCTCATACTTCAGAAGAAACCTTTATATGGGACGTTGAAGGATTACGGTCAAACTCCCTACATTGCTTTGCATACCCAGCACAAGCGAGGCTATAGAGCAACTGACAAAGAAGACAGACAGACAGAGAAAACACACAAACAGACAGTGTCAGAATTTTAGATATGTAAAGAGAGAAACAGAGAGGAAGATTTACGTGGTTCAGCCATACAGCCTAGATCCACGAGACAAATGCCCAAAAGGCTAAATTATGTTATTTTCTCTTAATATAATTCAGAGGATATAACCTTCACCTAGGATTACATATGTCAAAAATGAAAAATGGAGGAAATCTCATCAAAATCAAAACATATAAATACCACAAGAATCGCTTAGATATTATTGTGATTCTCTTTGATTGTACAAGAATTTGGAGAATCAATTCTTGATTCTCAAAACTCCCCCTCAAGTTGACCATGGAGATCTTGATGGGAGTGTTCCACTTGAACAATATAAGTTACCTCCTCAGTGCAAAGCCGGAGGAGGTGACCATAGGTCAAGCCAACATCCCACATGCTCTTGAATAGAAAATTTCTGCACTCTTGGGCTTGCGAGGGGATGCCATGGACACACATCCAGAGTAGTATAAGACAGCGACAGCCAGTTTGGTGCAAAACACAAGTATAAGGGCACTTAGCCCATCAAAAAAGGAGATGGGCAGACAGTTTAGGTTAGAACACCATCAGTAGTGGAAGAGCACTTCGCCTACCAGAAGCAAGAAGGCCGATCAAGGAGACCGACAAACCCCCCCCCCCTTTTTTTTTGATATTTGAGATACCTGTCAGAGTTTTGGATATGTGAAGAGAGAAACAGAAACGAAGATTTACGTGGTTCAGCCATACAGCCTAGGTCCACGACAAATGCCCAAAAAGCTAAATTATGTTTCTTCTCTCTTAATTTGAACATATAACCTTCACCTATATAACTATTTATATAGATGAATTACATATGTGATAATGGAAAATGGAGGAAATCTCAACAAGATCAAATCATATAAATATCACATCAATCACTTAAAACATTATTGTGATTCTCTTGTGATTTTACAATTATTTGGAGAATCAATTCATGTTGAGCATGATTCTCAACAGACAGAATTAAACCTAAACTGATGTCAAGTACAATAACAACACATCCAATGTTGATCACAAAGTTCAAAATCAAAATTAATTGGTCAAACCTGAAGCAGGCAATTTCATTTCTTTATCTGCTAGACTAACTAGATTTGGAATGAGAAAATAAAGCATTTAGCACATTTTGTTATTCACAGAGCCTTATGATATTAACCCATGGACACTTTTCTGTCTTGAGAGAAATCGAGAACTCTCACTTTTTGCTCTATCATAAATTTCTGCTTGCATGTATGAAGCAGAACCTTTCTGTTCTTACATGCCCCGACCTCATAAGGTAGTCTGATGAACAATGAAAATTCAAACATAAAGAGTCAAGCCAAATCATGTGCTTTAAATTCTTGCACCTTCTATGCAGCACAGAACTCACCGTGTTATTTATCAAACCAAATTAGAGTAGATAACTCTAAAAGTCTGTTGCAAACTTACTATTAACAACATATCTTCTGCCTTTGTTTACACAACCTTAAAGCAGCCAGGTCATGCGGTACCCAATGAAGGAAAGCAAAAGCAAGAAAAATTTTGATTTCAATTTAACAAAAACATATGATAGAAAGAATGCCAACAAGTGGAGCTAGATATACCTCAGGGGCCATCCAGTAAGGCGTTCCAACAACCGAATGCGTATTAACATCTGCTTCATTAAGTTTTGTTGCAACCCCGAAATCTGCAAGTTTGACAAGACCCTGAAAGTTTAAGTTAGATCAAGGAACTTGCAGTTCAGCAAGCTTGAATTTTCATTCACCAAAAACAATCAAGAAAACAACAACAGCATGTGTTCACATATAAATAGCACAAAAGCAATTCAAGGAAACAGAGGCACCACAACATGAGGAAATTCACTCAAAAAAATAGAAACAGTGACATGGTATTTGCATCAAAAACAAACAGAATTCTTATTAATATTTGTGACCAAATTATCACAATACCATAGAGAAAAGTCAGATCATTAGAACATAATGACATGCAGAAAACAAGCAAGAAGAGACAAAGATAGCATAACAAAATTATATGTACCTCTTTAGTGGTCAAAATATTTGCCCCCTTGATATCCCGATGAATTACACCTTGTTCATGTAGATACACCAGACCCTCCAATACCTGAATACAGCATGCTGCTAGATATTTAAACCAAACAAATTAACAGAAATCAACTGATAAAGTTGAGATCAGCTCTCAGACCTGGGCTATATAGACAGCCACCAAAGACTCTGGAAAAGGCCCAAATTTATTTGGCTTGATGATGTTTGCAAGTGAACCGTTCTCCACATACCTTCAAATCAAGATAAATAAAGACTATAAGAATCGCTTCTTGCTTGCCAAACAGTTTCAAGTAAGTCGAGAACATAATGAAGAAGTTAGAATCGTAACATACTCAAGTATAATGTGAAGATGACTTTTTGTCTTCAATGATCCAAGATATTTCACAATATTTTTATGATTCAGATTCTGCAAGAAAAAAGGCCGGGCATCAATAAGATTACAAGTAGAAACCACATCATAGTAGTATATTCTATTACCAAAAGATTTGCAGCATTAAAAACCAAAAGAAACTGTTGAAAGCATATAGCATACTCTCTGAACACAAGTTCAGCAATATCAAAAAGTTTGGTCAAAGAGATCATAAGTTTTGCATGCATGAAGTCCTGAAGAATCATGAGACTACAAAGGATCAACTTGCAGTGAGAACAAACATTTGAGCACAAGTTCGCTACCATTTTTGATGAAATGTTAAACAGTGTGAATTATAAGGTTGGATTTTCCTACGCTGGGAAACCTTAACAACTTGCAGCTAATTCATGTGGGTACGGTAATTTTATAGTACTAAAAGATGCAAGAACTCCAAATTTGCTGTACTAAAGATGCTTTGCAAGAACACCAAATTTACCTTTAGCAAATCGATCTCTTGCTGTCACATTTGCATCACCAAACGAGAAATTGAGTTACCGAATAGGACAGAGAAGCAACAAGCAGTGAGTCAGAATTCAGGAAAACCACTACCAAACATTAATGAAATAAGTTATCCAGCGCGGACTCAGTCCCATTAACAAGACTAAACATAAAGCTCGGAGAAGATAAAGCAACCACAACTAATAAAAAAAAGGAAATATCGAGACCATAATAATGTTCAGATCCTCCTGAGCAATATTCTCCAAAGAGACTTGCTTGATCGCAACAAAATCCCCATTCTCCAAATCCAAACCCTTGTACACTCTCCCATAAGCCCCTTTCCCAATTTCATCTCCAAGCATCTGCAAGCAAAACCATTCCTCAAAAACATCTTGCAACTGCAAATAACAATAGAAAGTGTAATAATAAACTGAACTCCGAACTGAACCACGGCAATGCTTACATATTTGTTGTCAAGGGTTTTGGATTTGTGGAAAGCAGAACTGGTCATTTGCCGAGCCATCTCCTCGCGTCCGCACGACTGTTAACCCCTAATTCTTGACTACTTCTACCTCCACTTACATTCACACATTGTTAAAATACACATACATATAAGAAGATGTGCGAGTGAGGTGCTGGAAGGGTATTGGGCGGCGAATTGACGGTAGAGAGGAGGAGGGAAGAGTAATTTATTGAGGAGACCGCGGCGGAGAACTCTGGGGCTGCCCGGAGGAGGACGGAGGCGAGGGTCCGGATTTTCCAATTTCTTATTTATTTCATTCTTTATTTAACATTTTTATTTTCCAATTTTGTAATTATTACTACTTTTTTCCAAAAAAGTAAAATAAAGGGCAAACTTGTCCACGCAAATGTTTGCTGTGCCCAGCCTGTCACGCCCGTTACATTTCCTTTTTTTTTTTTTTTCTTTTTTTGCCCCCTTGAGCATACTTGAAGTCTATTTTTGTCTTTTTAGCAGCATATTTTAAATTTTTTTAGTTTATTTAATAATAAATAAATGTGTTCAAATAAGAATTTAGTGATAAAGTGAATTAATTAAAAGAATGGTTATTATGTAAACAGATAAACATAGTGCATAATTTGTATATATTTTTACAATACATCGTATTTAGAGTTTAAGTAAAAAATATGATTAAAGTGAAGTTTCAGATCATTTTTTATGAAACCCTATCCACCTCCCCCTTTGTAAATATTATTCTAACACTGGAGATCGACAGAGAAATAACAATTATCATATGGTAAAGTTACAAAAAGTAAAGTCGAAAAATATAGTTTGCAGATCGAAATTTATTTAGATCTTGTTTATTTAGCTATATTGGGTTGGATATCCAGTCCAATCCAATATAATGGTATGTTTATAAAAATTTCGACACGAGCAAATCAATGTTGTTAGTACTGCACTTGCAAGTCAAGTTAAACTGGACTCACACTTAGCATCTTATGTGGAGGTAAATCACAAGTGATAAAGACAAAGAATATTATGAATATACCATATACTTATAGAACTAACAATTTGGTGTATGTTATAGCATGTAATGAACATGATACCACTGCTAGAGCCAGCTTGAAATTTGATGATCATGAAACTATGTCAAGTGGTTGCATATATGCAAACATGGGCGATATTGATTTCAAAACATCAACATTCAAGTACTTGATGATGTCCGCAAGGGAAGCTATCCCTTGGGAACAAGATTTAAGACCTGCATGTCATTAGGTTGAACACATTATTGTTATTGAAAACGTGCAAAAAAATATTCGAGCCGAAAATATTTTTAGGAATTAGACTTGAAAAATAAAATACATATTAGACCATAATAATCATAATGTGATCAATTTGAGTAAAGATGCTTTTTTTTGCTCAAGGATTATATTCCATATTTGCACCATGTATTATAGCAAAAAAATGATAAAAGCCCTCATGTAGTAAGAAAATAGCCAAACTCCTGCCCATGTTTTTATTGAACCATGAAACCCCTATAATATTATAAATGATAAAAAGCAGATGACACCTGCCATGGGGGAAAAATGTGAGGTTTTATAGTATTTCGACATACTTTTGACTGAATTTTACTAAATTGACATCCAGTTAAGACCTATATTTGTTTCATGTATTTTGGACTTGTTCTTATGCTCGCCCCCCCCCCTCATAACAACATCTATGAGCTCTCTTTTTTTCTTTTATTTTTTTTCACATTGTGGTTTTATAATTTTGTTTTATTTAGTTTAAAGATTTGAATTTGCTAATATACTTTTGTTCTCAATTCTACGGGCATAAATATATTTGCCATTGAAATATTTTAATTGCAAAATTATTAACTTCATAATTGAAGAAGCATAAAGTTTCCAATTGCAGTCATTTCATGATGCAGTAGTTTTATATTTTTTATTTTGACAAACTTTAAATCTCAAATGCTTCTCACAACTCAATCCATCAATTTTACCCTAAATTACTTGTCTCAACTTTCATTCGTAGAACAAACTCCACATCCTCGAATCCATAATGTGATCCCAAAGTGGATACTCTTCATCATCTGAACCTCTAAGATCCAATTCACCATAATCACATTCACTAAACCACCTTTCACCCTCTACTTTTTCCTTCAGTCCCAACTTATTGTTTTTGTTGTTTTTATTTATTTGTTTGTTCTTCTCCTTTTTATCTCTTATACCTTAATATTTTCAACTTTGTCATAATATGATCTACAATGCTATTCACGAATAGTACACCATCTCAAGGGCCCTCCAAGTTCTCCAACATCCTATAAAGGAACTTTCTATAAGTACTTTCAGATATACTACCCTCAACTCCTGCCTCACACCCATCAACATTTGCATCAACCCTAACGTCACCCCAACATCCACACCCCTTGCCTTATCCCACTCAACCCTTGCATTATCCCAACTGATGAGGGTAATTTATCTAAAGATAAATTTGCCCCTCATTGTGGATAATGCGAGGTTATCAACCGGGAATGTCTTCTAGAAAGGTTAGAAATCCCATTAAATGCTCTTAAGGAGGGATTTACAACAACAATAATTATGGAGTATCAATCAGCTATAATCTGGATTGCTTGACTTAAGCATAACAACCACATATTTGCACTTGCCAAATATGTCATGGACAAGATTATAAATGTCACGGATGGAGTTCATTAATGGGTAATGTCCATATACCTTCAAGAATACACTTGATCTATACACTTATTCATCCACTAAAAACTGACTTGAGCGTCGGAGTGCCATCGTCGAGAAATCACCCGGCTGGCTTAACCGCTTTTGTGTTCTCAAGAAAATTACTGTTCGAGGAGTTAGCTCGGGTCGCAACTCAGGGTCGCAGATCACATTCTGAATTCAAGAGAATTTCCTTGGGCAGGTCACCAACGATAACCCGAATCAACTCTTTCACCCTTATCACTCTCAACGCCTACACCCTCATCATTTTCACCCTTTGCATCACCTGCACTATCCCCTCATTAAAGTCAGGTAACTTACAATGTTTGAATCCTCTACCAACTCAAAGTTATTATTATTATACACAATTGGTGACACATTTCAGAATTTTTAATTACATTACCTTGTTTATAAACTATTGAAATATATCCTAGCTTTCCCTCTATATATATGAAAATTTCATTGCAGCTCCATAACTCCCAAAACTAGTTTGCTTCTTCCAGCTATTTTTGTATATTGAAATGAAATTGTCATATAATACATCTCTTTATCTACCCCAAATAACCACACATTCCAACCCTGCAACATATCTAATAATATGAACCCATTTTGTAATCCCTGTGCCAACATTGCTTAGCCCCCCAAAATCATCATTTGCAAAATCTTCTAAAAAAAAAAATCTACAGCTTAGGTATATTAGACAGAAAAATAATCAATTAACAGTTCAATACCATTATAACAATCTCAACACATAAAATATACATTCAATGATCATCTCAATAATCACACCAAAAATAAATATTAAATAATTAATATGCAGTTAACACAATAATCTCAACAATTCACATAAGACCTTACATCAAATGAATAAAGACATACTTTATAAGCAGATGGGATCGAGATTCCTCATCAATCCTCAGAGAAAGCACAAAATAGTGGTCAAACAAAATCATGGAAAACTAGAACAAGAAAGGAGAACCGTAGTTAGTAAAGACTAAAATGTACAAGAGGTGGGGGAGTTCGAAATCTTTATGAAATACAAAAAAATTGAAAGATTCACAATCAATATACTACAAGATAGAAAAAACATTACACACAAATCCTACATCGTTTACAATAATCTTAAATCCTAGATTTATTAAAAATACTAGACAAATATGTTGATCCAACTCCCAAAAAGTGACAACTTTTATTCATATTTTGACATGAACAAAATATATATAAACAAATTTGAGTTAATCTTACCTCGTTATAAATCTCACCAACTCCAAATTTAAAATACTGAACAACTTCTTGCTCTAAATCATGACGCAGGCTGTTGTTCAAAATCTCGAAAAGCCCTAAAATCTACTAATGTCCGTCTGCTTTGGCCTAAAAAATGATTAGATCTGAGAGGGTTTCTTGTGAGATAATCCTATTTTTTTTTTTCTCTCTGTAATTTTTTCTCCTGTTATAGTTTTTGTCTTTCTTCTTATCGAAATGGTTAACAAATGGAAAGGAAACTTTTAGGTCATAGGGGCATAACGGGTAAAAGTAACATATATTCAACACCGTTACCACTAAATAACAAAAAAGACATTTCGGCTAGATTTAATAAAACATGGTTTCTTTTTTCTTTTTGCCTTCATACAATTTATCCTTTACATAAGTTATCATTGAATTTTTCAAATATTTGATTGGAATTTGATGTAGTTTAAATAATATTGGCTTTAGAAACAAGACATGTTTGTAAATAATAAGAAAAAAAATGAAAATTACTGGATTTTTCATGATCTTCTAAAATAGTTTTCATAATTTTTCAAATTAAGAAACTCGATGTTTCCGCAATGCTTGAAAAGATTATCTTAGTGTAATCCTATTTATTTTAGAACTAATTTTTTTTAGCCCGCTATAATATAGTATAAGATATTTCATAAATTAGAGTTCCATAATTTTATTTATTTATTTTATTTAGAGGTGACAAATGAATCAATTTCATATTTGGTTAGACAAAAAATGGGTTCAAATGCATGAGTGATATTAGATTCAAGAATTGCAAGAGGATTATAATTGTTAGTTTGATTTAGAGATGGTCAATGGGCTAGTGGGATTAGTTTTGGATTGGGGCAAAATATTGTTTAGCCCACTAAATAAGATCTTGAAATTTTTTGATGCCACATTTTATGAATTAACATCATAAGTTAGTTATCTTATTTATTACTTTTTCTTTTTTTCTTTTTATGTGAAAAATGTGATGGGTTGAGTTATATATTTTATTTTTATTTAAAATATAAAAAAATATTTATTATATGCATATAGAGACAACATGCCACGACGTCTTGCCCCATCTCCATATGTTGATCTGAGCCTCCATTCGTTTTTCATAATCTTGTGTTGCAACTGTTTCTTGGCAATAATGAAAATTTTGTAGGTTTTTTTATTTTACTTTTTTCTTGGGAAAAATCTAAATTTTTTCTTGATATTTGTTGCAAATATTTTTGGTGCTAAAAATTATTTTTAATTGATGAAAATTTGCTGGAAAATATATAAATAATAATATACATATTTAACTCTAAATCTATAGATTATGATATTTTATATATATTTGTATACAATAAATTTTAATTATTAATTTAAAATGAATAGTATAGAAGAAAATTGATATAGTTTTATTTTTATTTTTTCTATGGGTGTAAATGTAGTTTCATATTTTAATCACATTTGCATGTTATATACAAAACATATAATTAAATCATTTATACTGCAAGATTTTCAATAAAATTGGATTTTTTCAGTGAAATGGGCCAAACAAATACAATTTCGACCCATCCTGAATTAATTCCAAACATTTGACTTGTAAATAAATTATTATTAATGTATATATATTGGCAATGATGGAAACATTATGCCATGCGGAAATGTGCAAAATGATAGCATACCATAAAATTATTGTATTGGCTTTATTGGGTAATAAAATTTTAATGGCCTTCGTAATTGTATTGTTGTTGTACGGAATTTTACATTTAAATTTCTGAAAATGTAATATAAATTTAAATTTAAGTTTTTGCAACCAAAGTTTAATATCTTGATTGAATGCAAAAATACCTTTGTCGAGAAACAAATGTATGTCCTATAACAAAATTTTCAATTTAAATCTATTTCTTGAGAGGACTGACTATTAATATAAGTTAAGGCAAAATTATGTTTTTAATTCTGTAATTCTAGGTTGTTAGTATTTATAGTATTGTAATTTATTTTATTTATATATTTAGTTATTTTTTTCTATGAATTTAGTTTTATATTATCAATTTTGGTCCCATTTACATTGTGATAACTATCTTTTTGGTCATATAATTATATGCTGTTAGGACTAAAATTACCAGGACTAAATTTTTCAAAAAATGATCAAATATGAGATGTTTTGAACTAAATTCGTAAATATGTAAATAGAGTAAGTTATAGGATAAAAAATGCTAACGACTTAAAATTACAGAACTAAATATATAATTTTATATATGAGTTAATAATGGTTTTTTTTTTCTATATATATAAAATAGCTTTCTTGACATGTTGTCTCTATGTGCATTTCATAAATAATTTTGTATGCTTTAAAACATATTACAAATAAGAATAATGTATACAAATCAATACATTATCATATTTAAAAAAAATAAAAAAATATCAATTTAAGGATATATATTATCAATATAATAAAAATTTGGTGCAGTGATAAATCACCGTTTGTGAGTGTGAAATATTTTTTATTTTTTTATATTAATATAGATTTCATATTTAAAAATGTATTACAAATAAAAATAAAATATATAAGGGACAATTACACTCACCTCCCATAAGGTTTTGAATAATTAACATAGATATCATGTGATGTGGAAAATTACATCTAACACCTTTAAGGTTTGCTTCATCTAATAAATAATTCTTTAAGGTTTGCTTCGTCTAATAAATAATTCTTTTGTTGGTCAAAATTCATTGAATTAGCTGATATTAGCAAAAAAATTGCTGAAAATTGATATATACTCTCGATTGACTTATTATTGACTAATTGAGGATTTATTTGTTAGACAAAAGCAAAGTTCAAGGGTGTTAGATGTAATTTACTAAACTACAGAAGATTTACGTGTAATAAATCCAATATTAGAAAAGGAGAATGTAATTATCTCTATATATAAAAACTAACTTCATTTTAAAAAAACATGAAAAAAATAAAAATAAATCAACTTAATGATATTATTAGTGTAACAAACTTTTGAAGTAGTGGTATCATAAATCATGGTTTGTGAGTAAAAATATAATTTTTTTATATTTGTATAGAACCATAGATTTAGAAATAAAGAATTAAATACAGAAAGAATTATAAAAACATATTTGATAGAATTTATTGATTTTTTTTGGAAAATTTATTATTGTTAATTTTAATATCAAAGGAATAATTTGATAATTATATAAATAAATAAAAAGTATTAATTAAATATAAAAATAATATTAATAATAAAAATCAAATATCAATAGAGTTATTTATAATTACTTGGATACCGAGTGACAATAATAACAAAATTTGTATACCACAATGCACCTTTACCCGGAAAAAATAAAGTAAAAAGAGAAAGAGAAAAAGGGGGAAAAATATTAAAAAAATCAAAACCCTAATATAAAATGGGAGCCACTGCCTCTCGGCATACGCTGTCTACCAAAGTATCTACTCCACAATAAACCCTAACGCTTTTTAGGGTTTTTGCAGAGTAAGTCTTTTTCATCGTTTGGCCGTTCCTTTGGTGACAGCCTGCAGCTGATTCCTTTCTAGTTGATTTCTTTCCTCAAATCCTCAGAATGGGTAAATCTACCAAGAAATCTGCCTCCAAGGTAAAGCGGCGGTTTGTTTCTTCACTGAATTCACTCGTTTTTATCTGTTCGTTGGCTTATGTTTGATGTTTTTGCTGGTTTTCTCGTTGTAGGTCGATGCGGCTGCTGTTGTTGCCGCTCCGGCTAAACCGTTGAAGAAAGGTTACCGTTTTGATTTATTGTATCCATTTTTTTTTGCTCTTCTTGTTTTTGTGTTTGTATTTTGTTTCTGGGTTTGATTCTTCCTTGTGCTTTGTTTTATTGGGTTATTTGGAATTAGTGTCAGTTTTGTTTTCCGGATTAGTGTGGTGTTTAATTATTATCTACTTGTATGGTTTCTTTTCATGTTGAATAGGCAAGAGAGAAGCGGAGGACGCTATTGAGAAGGAAGTAGTAAGTGCTAAGAAGCAGAAGGTGGAGGAAAAGAAGAGTGAGGTTAAGGTTGAGAAGAAGGCAGTTAAAAAGAAGGTCGAGACCTCCTCTGATGAGGATACTTCTTCAGAGTCCGAGCAAGAGCTCAAGGTTTAAAGCTTAATAGCCTGTCCCTTTTAATTTGTTTTCTTGCCCTACCCCCTTTGACGTTGATTGTTTGAAGTGAGTAATCCTTATTAGTCTGCTTTCAGTTCTTTAGAGTTGGAAGATGTAAAACCAATTGGCTTTTTTGACATTAAGAATCATGAAAACACTGTATCATATGCATTGAAATTTTACCTATATGAGTCAAGTGGTAAGCTGCATTATAAAAAATGAAAAGTAAATATTGTGGAAATTATTACCACATATTATAGATTTACTATGACAAATTTCCTGCTCCTCAGCAAATGTGTTTTTACTATTTCCTGAACCATTTGAATCGTGTAAATGGCTTTTTCTTACATATGCAGATTTTGTTATTCTTCAGCTTCAATAAAATATTTTTCATCACTGTGAATTATTACCAGGTTAAGGTATCTGCCAAGAATGGGCATGTGGATGCTAGTGCACCCAAGAAGAAACCTGCAACTGCACCAAAGAATGGACATGTAGCTGCTACTAAGAAGAAAGATGAATCAAGTGATGATTCTGACTCTTCATCTGATGATGAATCCAGTTCAGATGAGGATGTTGCTGCAGCTAAGAAAACTCATGCAGCTCCTCCCAAAAAGGCACCTGTAGCTGCAGCCAAGAAGAAAGTTGAATCAAGTGATGATTCTGACTCTTCCTCTGAAGAGGAATCTTCAGATGAGGAAGTTCCTGAGGCTAAGAAAACTCAGGCAGCTCTGACTAAAAAGGGCCCTGTAGCTCCTGCCAAGAAGAAAGATGAATCAAGTGATGATTCTGATTCTTCCTCTGAAGAGGAATCTTCAGATGAGGAAGTTCCTGCGGCTAAGAAAACTCAGGCAGCTCCGACTAAAAAGGGCCCTGTAGCTCCTGCCAAGAAGAAAGATGAATCAAGTGATGATTCTGATTCTTCCTCTGAAGATGAATCCAGTTCGGATGAGGATGTTGCTGCAGCTAAGAAAACTGATGCAGCTCCATCCAAAAAGGGGCCTGTAACTCCAGCCAAGAAGAAAGATGAATCAAGTGATGATTCTGACTCTTCATCTGAAGATGAATCCAGTTCGGACGAGGATGTTGGTGCAGCCAAGAAAGCTCCTCCACTTCTGCCTAAAAAGGAACCAGTAGTTTCTACCCAGAAGAAAGCTGATTCCAGCAGTGATGAATCTGATTCTGAAGATGAGACTAGTTCTGATGAGGATGCTGCCAAAGCAAAAAAAGTTCCTCCAGCAGCTGCCACTAACAAGGCCCCTGTAGCTGCTACCCAGAAAAAGAAAGATGATTCGAGCAGTGATGATGAAAGCTCTGATGAAGATGTTGCAGCTAATAATAAGCCAGCAGCTATTGTGAAGAAAAAAAAGGAGGAATCAGAATCAGATGATGATGTAAGTGCATGTTGCTAGACTTGTTTGTATTTCTAATGTGCGTTTCGTTCTCTGTGTTATAGTTGCTTATGATACCTTGTATATGTTGTTTATCATTTATACCTCAAATGTTGTTTAACAATCCGTTTTCATTTATTAAGTTAACTTGCCTGTTTTTTCTGTTTTCCTCGTTTGTGGGTGAAATGCTGAGGGGATATGGCTTGTGAGCTATTGATACCCTTAAAGAAAACCTCTGAGATGATTCGATTCACTAGCCAGTATGGGCTGGAGACCTTTTAAATGTTTTACTTCTGGTTTGGGCAATGGCTGGGCCATCCTCTTTGCTACTTGTGCAATTTTTTGGTTGTGAGTCTCTTGAGTATGATTTATACATTTGGTGTTTTGTTGCAGTTGAATGAGTGATGTCATCTCCATTAGGTGATGAATTTCATACTTATTGAAGTTTATTTAAATGCAGCTTCTCAAAATGTGTTGTATGAAATGATTTTAACTGTGATTGAAGTATTATTATTTAGCCAACACAGTTTTCTCTATTTTAATTTATGATATTTGGGCTTGTCATGGACTGCAATGTAATATGCCGTTTGGTATATCATGTGACAGGCCCCTAAAGCTGCTTCTTTGAAGAGGGCCACTGCTGGCAAGAACCAGGTACTTTGCTCCACCTGCATCCCTTTGTGAATGTTATGTTGTCAATTAGCTTAGCAGATTTCTCAAATGCTCTTCTGATGATTTTGAAGTTGAAGGTATCGTCACTCTGTTTTTTATGATTATTAATTAGTAATGCTCTTCTACAGGCAAAGACGGAGGCAAGCTCTGATGATGACAGCTCTGAAGAAAGTGATGATGAAGAGCCGCAGACGAAGAAGATCAAAGTTCCAGTATGTTGACTTAATTCCATTCAAATTCAAATATTATTACATTTTGTTGCACTTGATTGCTATGTTTTATATTATTCATGTCCTATTTCCCATTTTTCATGGTTGGCTCCTTGTTAGCAGTCTGCTACAGCCCCAAAGAGCGCTGGTTCAGATGAATCTTCTTCAGATGAAGATGAAGAAGGCTCTTCAGAGGAAGAGGAGGAAAAGCCTTCTAAAACTCCCAAGAAAAATGTAAATGCTACTAGCATTTGAATGAATGGATTCAAATGCAGTTTTCTGTTTTTCTTGAGTTTTTTGTGCATGTGGTGTGTGTTGATGAACTGTTGTTGATGAAAACTAGTCTTGCTTTCAGTTTATGGATGCATGATGAATTGACTAGTTTGACCTTACTTTCTCTACCTCATATACTCGTACCCATGTGGTGATATTTTTGTTGATACAGGGTACTGATGTAGAAATGACTGATGTCAAAACGGGGAAGGGAAATGCTGCTAAAGGAGGTTCTCCATTTGAAAAGACTGTAAGTGGTCTATGTGCTGCCTGCTGCATGTTCTCTTGTTTGACTGCACTTAAGTGAAATAATAACTTAGTCCCCCTTGTTATAGGGTCTCTGCTTATATATGCATACTGATATTTGCCTAATTTGCATTTGATCTAGGTTATATAGGGATAGTTTGCGAAGTTAAATGCTTTCTGAGATACATGTGTTACATTGGGATGCCCAAAATGGTCTTGGATAAACTTTATGTTTGGAAATGGTTGTGATTCTTGTGAAACATGCTTCATGCTCACCTTATAATGTTGAATTTTTACATTGTGCAGCCCAAGACCCCTGCCACTCCCAAAGAGCAGACAACTGGCTCTAAAACTCTGTTTGTTGGGAATCTATCCTTCTCTGTTGAGCAAGCTGATGTGTAAGCTTAGCATACCCGAAGAGTAGTTCTTGTTTCATTATATTTTGGAGCCTAAACTTAATTTTATAATACCCAGTGAGAATTTCTTCAAATCTGTTGGAGAAGTTGTTGATGTTCGCTTTGCCATGGACGCGGATAATCAATTCAGAGGCTTTGGTCATGTTGAGTTTGCTTCTGCAGAAGCAGCAGAGAAGGTATTGATCCATATCATACATAGTGATCGGTTGAATTATTCATCTTCATGCATTTGTTCTTTTACATATATACACATGCATGCACATAGGCACAGGCAAGCATTTGTTTTTTTTAATAGATGGGCATGCATATTTGGATATCGCTGGATGTTCTCTGGATATTATGAAACTGCTAAGAAGTCCTTGGCTATTACCTTCAGCTAATCTGTAAGTTATTGATGCATCTCTTTTTCGCATACACAAACTCGTGCATGCTAGGTGTAATGGTTCTGTGTAGCTTATACTCCTTTTGTTGCTGGATCATAATCAATCGACCAAAATAATTTGTATATGAAAAAAACAAAAATAGTTTATATTCATTGCATTTTCGTCGCCGCTCTCTACTTGAAAGGATATCTAGAGTTGCAACTGCAATGAGTGGATAGTAAATGTAGTGGGATATATAACTGCTGCAGAGATGTTGGTTGTGTAGTTCTATCGATCATTAATCTGAATTCAGTAAATTTGAATTTGCTTCCTTTTTTAATATTTCTTATCTATTATTTTGTGCAATTTGTTAGCTATGCCTTGCTAACAGAATTTGCTACCTGGCAATGCCACTAGTTTCATCTGCATTATTAGAAATGTGAAGATCCCTGGGATTGGAGGCCACATGGCTGAATGTACATTTGAAACATCTTAGATTTATTTAGGTTCTTTAGCTGCCATTTTTGTTATCAGCTCTGCATTGAAATTGTGATGTACAAATACTTTAGGCCCTCCGTGAATTGAATGGTGAAGATTTGCTGGGTCGTGCTGTGAGACTTG
>NC_026146.1:13734525-13778521 GCF_000512975.1 Sesamum indicum | reverse complement strand
GGGTATGATCTATTTTCTGTACTGCTGAATCACGTAACCATATTTATTCATGTGACAAGATTAATGTAATTTTCTAGTGGCAAAGATACACCATCCTTCCAGAGGGGAGGGAGAACTCAGGGGCAAACGATATTTGTTCGTGGATTTAACAAATATGATGGTGAAGACCAGGTATGTATTGCATTATCATTTTGACATCATATCCGTTGGTATCCCCTCTGCATTTCCATGTGATGAATCACTTAAATAACATGACTTGCAGATTAGAAGTTCTCTGGAAGAACATTTTGGTTCTTGTGGTGAAATTGCAAGAGTTTCCATTCCGACAGATCAAGATGGTGGTGTTAAAGGGTCTGTTCTCTGTTCTTACTCCTAACCTTTTATGTAATAGCTAAGTTGCCCATCGATTTAGTTTTCTATATAAAATATCCTCAATTTAGTGTGTTTTTCCCTGGGATCTGTCTAATATTGTTGTAGATTCCTGCATTAGAAAATTGATTATAGAATTTGGACATTATTATTTCTTTTTCATGTGCCTAGAATGGCCCTTTTGTTTTCCTTGAATTTTTTTTTGTTGTGTATTCACTTTTAGTAGATGCTATCACATATATTTTTTACTCTGATTATGTAGAAGTGGAATGTTTATTGGGCTTGGCGTGGCATTTTGTTCTTGATATTTCCTTTCTGGTAGATCATGTCCATTTAAAACGGAAAATAGCTGTGAATTTGATTGTTGCATTCTGCTTTTGGTAACCACTACATGATGCTGAGTGGTAGGATTTATTAGGTGATGTTTTGAAGAATCTTGGAATTGGCCTCAGTAGGATTAAGTGAAAATGTAGTCTAGTTATTCATTAAAGGATAACATTGTCTAGCTTATACACGTAACTTCATATTTTAACAATGTGGTGTTCTCCCTGAAAAAGAGTGGTGCTTTCTCTGAGATCTATAAATCTTGCCTTTGCATGCCCTTATTTTGTTGTACTGGCTAATAAATTTCACTTGTCTATTCACAGGATGGCGTATATCGAGTTCAAGGAGAGTAACGCATTTAACCAAGCTTTGGAATTGAATGGATCTGAATTTGGAGATGGTACCTTGCAAGTGGATGAGGCAAAGCCTAGAGGTGATAGTGCTGGTGGTGGCAGAGGTGGTGGTGGCAGGAGTGGGGGAAGAGGTGGTGGCAGGGACTTTGGTGGGAGAGGTGGCGGTCGCCGTGGTGGTGGGCGCGGGGGTGGTGGTCGTTTTGGAGGTGGTAGGGGACGAGGGACTCCCAGCAGACCAAGTATGGCTGCGGCTGGAACTGGTATGCATTAATGATATTTTGTTGAATTCACCCACCTTTTATATAGTTGATATGATGACCATTTAAAAACCAGCTGCCATCCAGTTTTATGTTTCTACTAACAAACATGTTCAATTTTGTTGGTTGCTTCTCATATTAATTACAAAATAATTGTACATTGAATTTGCTTTTTTGTAGCTGCTCAGAATAACTGGACAGTGGATAATTTTATATTGTGTCCTGTGATAGAGCCTTGTATCCTTGTTTATTGCTCCAATTTTAAAATTTCCTTTACTCTGGATTAGCTCTTGTTATAATATGCCTGGAATCTATAGGCTAGGTTCCAATTATAACATGCTGAAATGGCAGTTGAAATTAGGACGAATGCGCAACTTTGGTTCACAGTTCTACAATTTACCTCTGTGATGTGTTTTCTCTTGATGTCCTTTTGGCATTATCTCTTTCATCTTTTCCCTAATTATTTTCAAGTCTAACTGAATGCTCAGGGCATCATAGTGTTAGTATCTATTATTTTTGCTATTATGTAACGAACCTGTTGTCAATATATTGGTGCAGGAAAGAAGACAACATTCGACGATTAAGTAGTGGGAGATGAGGGACTCTGGCCTCAGCTGGATGCTTGAGTGTGGCTAAAGTTTTCGTGCTGCTTTAAATTATATTGAGTTAGATTTAGTTGGTATCAGTTTTTGACAAAACATGCAGAAGTTGGGGAGTGACTATTATTCTTCTTGCTGCAAATTTATTATGTTTTCCTTATTTTGCCATTATGTAGGATGCCTTTTTTCATTGGCTTGAGGATTTAAATGCTAAAGATTTGGGTAAAGAAGAATGTGATTTTGCTAGAGTTCTAATATGCTGGAAAGTTGTTAAGCTACGCTAAAAGAATATTACTTTCGGAGTACATCTATAACAGTGATTATAACTATTAATACAAAATTTGGATGAGTTTTATGATTATAAATCGATTAATAGCCATTGTAATAGATATATATTAAAATTGAAATGATGATTTTTGAAAAAATGTACTTCTACTGAAAGAAATTTATGGTGTCCAAAATTTTGATTAGTTAAAGGCGAGTTTTGCGGAAGGCTATGCCCCGCTATGGCATCGAAGTAACCTGTCTATTTCTAGTAATTGACTTGTCATACTTTTGCAAATGTGTACATATATGTACATTTATTATTATATGTAATATACAAAGAGGGTAGGGGTAGGGATCAAATGCTGGTTTTCTTTAGCTCCAAGAGTTTATGCCACCTTCTCTCTATGGATGCTCTATTCCTTGCACCCAAATCTGCACCACCACCAATTCATTCGTTCATTCATTATTTGTATTATAGTTAATTAATTGCAGTGGTAGAGCATAATTAATAAAGGATAGTACAACTTACGATGCAATTTAGGTTGAGAGTTGTTGCAAGATTCTGAGCATGTCTCCTACAAAATACACATACATTATTATGGTAATGGATGTAGAGGGAGAGAAATAAAAGTATTACATGGTGGGAGTGAATGTCTTACTTCAACTGAAGTGGCCAGCCGAATGTTGTCCTGTATTAGGGGATCAAGATTAGCTTCATATCCAGGCTTCACATATATTACCTGCACATTCAATATATGTGATTCATCATTTAATTTCTCTCTCTTGCAATGCACACTGCTCCATATGATATATGAGACTCATCTGCGTGTGTGCGTGTATGTTTTTACGTATATGTGGTCTCTATACTAAATGAGAAATGTTGTGGAAATTTACGGAAGGATCATCGGCACCAATGTCGGGAAGTTCTTGTTGATGATGATGATGATGAGTCGGGTACTCTCTGATTTGCCTGGTCGATGGTAGAATCCAAACCTTAAATGTTGTATTGATCTGATGGGACAACACAAAACACAAGCAATCAGTCTTCAATACACACTGGTCCATTATCAGAACTACAAATAACTAGGTTTCCGAATTAAATCAAACCACAAGTTACCGATGATGACGATGAAGATGAATATATGGGGTGTGTCCGAGGATGGAGATACCTCTCTTAAGTATGGGGTGCAGCAATTGCAGCACTTTCTGGTGAAGCATGTTGTGATTTTTCCTTCCACTGACAGCCCAAGTCCAGCATGCTGTCTCACATTTCACTTCTCATTTACTTATAATCATTCATAATAAACTTTCTAATCACCAAACAAATACAACAAAAAGTAAATGAATTTCGGAAAATTAATTCACCTTCTGAATAGAAAGGGCAACGGAAACATCCGTGTCCTTTTGAACATCGTCGGGCAGATCATGAAGCTGTAGCTCATGTATGGAGAATGTATAGTCGGAGTTCCATTTTCCATGCCATCTCCCGTCCGATGGGGATATCGTGATCAACCGCGCTTTGCTCTTCTTCTTTCCTGCCTTTTTCCATTAATCAACCCCAATGGAAACGTATAAATTTCGGATACATTAATTTTTATCATATTTTGCTTTATATATCACGAAAAACACATATAAAATAAAATAAACGATCCAGACTATTGTATATAGCAGTCTGCAACTTATCTTGGTTGTATAAAACATCACAAGAAGTAGATATGTGATGGACATGATGAGTTCAAATTAGAAGAGAGAAATGAAAAGGAGTGGTGGTTGGTGTCCTAAGGGTTAAGTGATTACCATAGGAGGAAGTTGATTTCTCTTGGCAGCAGCAGAAGCTCTAGGTAGGGAAATTGGCAAGTACACGAGTTTGTGTTGTACTGATGTGAATCTGTTGATCATGTTTCCAAATTCGCCCATCTCTCTCTCTCTCTCTCTATCTCTCTCAGAGGAAGAAGAAGGAAGAAGGAGAGTTTGAATATGCAGAAGTTGTAATAACCTTATCCTGCTGCTGCAAGAACTAGCCTTGTTGGCACTCAACTGAACAACCAATGTATCAGATATTTTTCTTTTCATGCATTACTACTCATTTTCTTTAAGAAAAGAGTAGATTAACCGCAACCCCCCCCAAAAAAAAAAGTTAAAATAGAAATTTTGATATTGTCACTGATTATATGTATTTCCTAACTAAAAATTATGTTCTGTCACGTTAATGATGAGTTTCATCGTCTTAAATAGTTACAAATTTTGCAAATGTTATCACCAACAAGAATTAGTAATAAGATATTATACATAAAGTTGTCTCTAAAAACAGTTAATAATGTATGTGTGCATAATTACACTTTTAATCCTATAGGACGGGGGTTCAGTACTCTTTAGGTCTCTGCTTTATGAGATTTTCAAAATGGTTCACAAATTTTAAAAAAATTATATTTATTTAATTCTATGCTTTACGGGATTTTTAAGATAGTCCAAAAATTATAAATTTGCTTTACGGGATTCATAGGACTGAAACGTGTTGTTTTTTTCCTAATTTTTGGACCATTTGGAAAATTCTATAAAGCATAAGACTAAACCTGTTGAATTTTGTCAATTTTAGGACTATTTTTAAAAATTTCGTAAAATAGAGGACTAAACGTGTTGAATCTCCTATTTTATAGGACTAAAAGTGTAGTTTTGCCAATGCATACATATGATGACCACCTAGTGATAACAATTTGTTCTTGACACTATACTTGTGTTGTCACTAATTATCTATAATATTTTGACAAAATCGAAATTATTTTCACTGAATAATTATCTATTCGTATTATATTGCTGAGTGGACATGCTTACTTAAATTTAATATCAAATGTCGATATAACGAAGAAAATTAACATATTGAAAATGGAGAGTATATACGCCAATATATTAAAACTTATTAAACATTGCCTAATTTAAGACTTTTATTATACACATTGAGCAATAAAAACTTGAATTATGCTTGATTTTGTTTTTGGATGAAAATATTTGGGAAATAACATTTTTGGTCCATAAGTTAAGCGTATTTTACTTTGATCCCATTTATTATTGGATTAGCACTTGTAGTTTAAAAAAAATAACACTTTTGGTTTTCATCCACTTTTTTGTCTACAATTTAACAGTGTAGTGCACGTGTTAGTATGTGATTGTTAAATATTTTTGGCTGGAAAGAAAGTTGATTTGTTTTCCAGCTTGGGACCATTTTTTGGAAAAAAAATATATAACTACATTTGAGGGAAAAAAAATAAATTTTGAAGGAAATTAGGCAAAAAACATAGAGATTTATTTGTTCTCTCACATAAATTAAATCTTAACCATCCCATATTTCGATAAGTTGAAACAGTAGAAACAACACAAAGAATCATATTTTCCACGAGTGAATTAAGTAGGCCAAAATAAAGCACTCATATGCTACTATTGGAAAAAAAAGGTCAATTTTTCCTCCAACAAAAAATACTTAACGTTGACGTGCTAAGCACGTGACTACATCGTTACATTGTAGATGGAAAAATACATGAGGAGCAAAAGTGCTAATTTTTGTAAATTATGGGACTAAAAGTTCTAATCCCGTAATAAATAGGACCAAAAGTGACATGGATCGAACGTATAGGATTAACAATGTTATTTTTCCTAGAATATTTATTTAAGTTTTGCATAATCATAAATTCTCAAAAAATTGTGGGTATTTATTTATTTGTAGATGAAGAAATATGGCTATTTACATATACAACAAATATAAATGTATTTTTTAGTTAGGTATGTTATATAGTTCCATGTAATTTCTTAAGGGGAAAAAAAAAGACATTTTAGGTAGTATATATTTTGTCAATTAAATTTTAAGCTTAAAAAAATTGTATAGATTAATTAATTACCATGGATATTCAAATAAAAGGATATGTTTAGATATTTGATAACATCCTCAAAAAGCATAAAAAATACAAATACTAGATTTGCGTAGCATTACAATACATCATATTGCGTGCAATTGGATTGATGTGTTGCGCATGAGATATTGTACGTTTTGGCCTTAGTTTCGATGAGGAGCTTGAGATGAGTATATAGCAACATTACCAAAAACGATATCAAAAGATGATACTTCTGTCGTCACCAGT
The DNA here is from genome assembly GCF_000512975.1 of Sesamum indicum. Taxonomy (NCBI): domain Eukaryota; kingdom Viridiplantae; phylum Streptophyta; class Magnoliopsida; order Lamiales; family Pedaliaceae; genus Sesamum; species Sesamum indicum. The sequence goes on along the minus strand of NC_026146.1, from coordinate 13,772,222 downwards.
GCTATGTCGCATGGAGTATTAATCGCTTTGAATAGAGTCTTACAGATTTGTTTGCAAAGAAAAGGGCTTGAAACGTATAAGCATGCAGTTACATGGGATGTGTGACGACATACATATTAAAATTTGCATACTATGTTGCATTGGGAAAAAACTTTAATTTTAGCATAAATTAGGTTCAAATGTACAAATATTCTTTGTGATTTGTACAATTATAAATACATATCTTGAAGTCGTAATTGTAATTATAAGTATACCCCTTGTTCAGTAACAAAAATATACACAAATGGCCCTTGAGTTACATTATACTAATACCCCTCAGGAGGTGTACAAATAATTTTGTAAAAGACATGAAAATTTTGTATATTTAGTCTAACGTCGGTGGTGTCATGTAATTTATCCTTAATTTTAAGAATAATATATGCAGATATATAAAAATTTGATAATGCCATTAATAATTATAAAAAAATAGAATATGATTTTGATCACATAAGTAATATATATTAATCTTATATATATAATAAAAATATCATGGTTTTCATTTTTTGGTTTTTTGAGGTCCTCATTTCTCCAGTCATTTCCTTCTCTTGCGTTGATTCTCTTCTTCTTCTGTCTATTCTCTCTCAAGTGTTAACTGAATCTGATACTTGGACTCCCGGAGATGACGACTATTCTTGCCGGCCACCCTCCGACCCGGCTGTCCCCCGTCGGAGAGAGTTTCAGTACTCTTCACAGGTGGATTGATGGCAGAATTCTCTGTTTTGGGTATTCCAATCAGGACTCTCACGTCCGTACCATTGTCTCCGGCGGTCCTAAACGGCGCCGCAGTAGGAGTTCATGGGCCCTTTTCTCTGGTAAGTTGGAGGATGGGGTTGAAGGGGATGATGACACTGGGGACGATGTCAAGCGGGAAGATCCTCAAGAGAGCGGAGTTAGCCCTGTGAGTTGATTTACTCCGTTTCCCTACTCCCTTCCTTTTTCCATGTGATTTTTCGTCCTTCCCTGTTTTGAGGCTTTAACTTTTCGCGTGATGGAGGCTTGAATGATGTATGCATGTTGAAACTTCTGTTCTGGTTTGTAGTGGGCCATTTTTGTTGGCCAACTAGGGAGAAAGCATCATAATTTCAGGTTTTTCAGGTTAACAGTGACATCCTTAGGGAAAAGCTAGAAAAAATTGTTGGGGTGGATGACTCAAGTTTCAGCGGGATAGATCTTGCAACTCTTATACGGAATAAATATGGGAGATCGTATGATGTTCAGTTAATCAAGAAGGTGCGTGATTTCTCTTTTCCGTTTCCATTTAATATGCCACATATGGTGTTTTGAAGACTTTGCAAGTGGACGAAGAGTATGCAGACAATTACATGGTGTAATAGATTTTCAATCATGATTCCTGCATTTGTAACTCGTGTTTTTACCACCTGTATGGTGGTTGCTGATTTGCATATCTTCTTTGACCTTAAACAATTTAGTGTTTTCATCCCTCAACGTGTGAGCACCGTTGAATGTTTGTTGTCCAGGAGTTTGGCCCACATCCAAAGTTACCACCAGGTGAACTGTTATATGGCACTAGGTCAGACCACTAGTTATATCCAATTAATTCTGAATTTCAAGATTGATGCTTTAATACTATTTGAAGGTAGATAATTGATGGTTCTATTCTTGTTTCCTTTGTGCCACACTGGATACATAAATTCCATGAACCATTTTTAACAAGTTTTTCCAGCATATTAAAGGTATCATTTGATCGAGAGTAAATAATCAGATTGAAATTACGTTCCTAAAGCTACTGTAGTGCCTATGAGTCTTGCTGTGCTAATATGGATACTTGTTTTTAGCTTTGTATTTCAACAGTCGATTTAAGCATGATTTGTCTGCAATATTAATGAATTATACTGGGAATAACCTATTGTTTGTACTTTATGTCACAAGTCATTCCTTAATTACTGCATGGATTGCTAAAATTGACTGAATTTCTTCAAGCATACAAGTTCATGTTGCCAAGCTGGCTTTTTTCTGTTAATGTTGCAAAAGGTTAAATTTGAAATAGATCAATTTTACAACAAGTTTTTAGGATCTTAGACTAGCCAAATTTACCACCAGTTTGGAAATAGAACTTTTATTTTAGTTGTAAGCCTTAGAAGTTATAGACTCTTCCAAAAATAAATATGAAGTCAAAATTAAATAATTTTTAGTTCCCTTGATTCATGACGGCAATAGTCCTGCTACATATAAAGGTGAAGTGCAGTGTAACAAGTTACTTAAGTTTTTGTTTTCATTTATCGATGGTTGTTTATATAATATTTAGCACGGGGACTCTATTTGAGCTCCAGCCTAGATGAAAACTTGAAAAATTGTTTCTGTTTGGTGCAGGAGTTCATGGGCAGAAATCTCCTTGCTTTGAATGTCATGTGGAAGTACATGGAGCAGGTAAGCAAGTTTTTCTATCGTTTAATAGGAGATTATGTTATCAGTGCTTATGCCGGAATTAATAATGAGACCTCGAGTATGCTTGAATTGACCAATAAAATTCAGAACTTTTGAGTATGTGGATTAGCCAATAAAATTTGGAACTTGGTTGCCTGTATGCAGAATCAAGAGAATAATTTCTGAATAACATCATAGAATAGAATTTTAGGCAGAAGGTTAGGCCCTCAGTTTTCAGTAGCAGTTATGCTGCTCCAGTTTTTCTCCCTGTCACAGGTAATAGCCTATGCTTCTCAAGCTTTGTTTGTGAAATCTTTGGGGAAAAAAACTTAGTTTTCTATCATCTATTTTTGTAATTTTTTCCCCTTAAACTTTTTATGAACTGATGCATCCAGGGTGATTCGACCATCGCTCCTCTAGTAAAAACTGCAAATTTCAACCAAGCAATATCAAAATCCTAATTGGTTATGTAGAAGTAACAAATATGAAGCTCTTATAATGTCAAGCTCAATAGTAAGAGTTCTAATTTGAGGGGAGGTGGCGAATACAATTTGCCGACTTTCCAAGACGGTTGTTGCATCATAAGGCTGACTTTGTTGCAGCATTTTCTGCCACCTTAAGCGTTACTGCAACTGCGCACATCAGTATAAAGGATAGAAGAATTAAAATATACTGGCATCTTGGTGATTGAAACACTTCTGGTTTAATCTAATTATTATCTTTCTTTAATAACAAGAACTGCCATGTACAGGCGGGTGTTTATCATTGGAGACCTACTGGTTTATTATACTTGAACCAAGGGAGTATGAGCAAGCATTTACTCACTTACAATCATTTAAAAATGAAAATTAACAATATATAATTTGCCTTTCTGGGAGACAGTAATGTAGCCTGGAAACTTGTGCGGTCCTAACCTAAACCTACTTTAACCTAAATATGGACTTTCTAAGCTAAGAAGTTAGCTACCATCTTGTCCTTTTTGAATATACAAATCAAAGATGCCTGGTTGCTCGTATTGACCTTTACGACATCCATGGTAAGGTATTGAATCGGCAAAAAACTATATTTCTGCCTTTATCTTTAATCTTATCACCAACACATTTAGCATTCACATGATACAGAATAACACTAGTTGTAAACTTGATGGATGTCTGCTAGTGCAGCCTATAACAAATTCCAGCTCTAGAATTTCATAAAAGCAAAGACCACCTTGCCTATTTGATCTTATAGGACACCTCCTGCAGCAGTTGCTCTTGGAGTCCCTTTCAGCACTTCGCTGGAATTGTATATTTGTACCATTTCAGTTGCGGTTTTAACAAATCTATCATTCTATATTCCACTTTTTGCTGGCTGGAAGTGTTGCCCCCGAGACAAGCAGATATTCTTGCCTACTGTCCATGAATTTTCCTTCTAACAGTCTTGTCTCATGCAAGAGGTAAATCTGCCTTTCCACCCATCAAATAATTTTATTGTCGCGGTGTTCCTTCGCCTGGTTTTTAGCATCATTAGGTTTGACCCATGTGAATTATAGCATGTATACTGGAACAAGAATCCTTGCATGTTCAAATATCATAAAGTCACCTGAAACCACCTATGAACAATTTAGCCACGTCCTGCGTGCTTCAGAAAGAACCAAACAAAGCTAGCTTGTATAGTGATCTGCTTAATCCTGCTATTGATTCCAAGTGTGAACACAATATTTCTCAAGGTATGTGTATCAGGATATGGGTTCACGCTGCTTATGTATCTGATATTTTGGTGGAACATCTAACTATAACTGGAAAGCGGGTTGTTCAGAGCTCAGAACACAAATAAAGCTGGTCGTTACCTAAAAAACTTTCTGTAGTTTTCAGTCATTTTTTCAAACTTAGATGATATTCTTCTGATACTTTAAATACTTATCCACCATAACCATAGTCGAGTTCGTCGTACTTAAGTTTGCATCCTCTGGAAGGTGTATGCACTATGGTGCCTAACTAGCCATTGGGAGAACAGCACGATCCCTCGTTTTTCTGAACAATTTATTTTCTTACTGAAGAATTTACATGCTTAGATATAGTCCATGTAATCCATGTGACTACTTACTCTACAGGGTGTGACTTGGTGGATTAAATAAAGATGAAACAAAAAGTCCAATTTGCTCTGTTTTCAGTCTTACTCAGCTATGTTGTGCTTGCGTTGTCTTAGAGATCATTTCCACTGACTGAAGAAGAGTACATTTTAAGGCTTGATGATGTGGCAAATACTTTAAAATGTTGGGGAGCTGTCTCACATGTCCGAAGCAGTCTTGAGAAGTTGAAAGAACGGCCTCGAATAGGAAAGGTAAACCCCTTGACGCTTGATTTTGTCCTTAGTTTAAATTCAATAAGAATGTTCATGCAGATGTATCTCCCCGTTAGAAGTAAACAATAGTTTCAATAAAGGATAGGGTTAGATCGAAGTTTACTTCCAAGTTGTGACCTTATTATTCTATACGAACAAAAGAAGAAGGTGTTTGTTCTGATTACATTGTTGTTCAGTGGGAAACTTTGTTTCTCAAATACTACTAACATAGACATTCTATTCTATGCAAGTGACTCTGATAGTTGACGATTCTTCACATCTGCATGTGCTATAAGAACAGACTTTAGGTTGGGGTTCCTCTTTGAATTGTTTCTTCCTCAGTTTGTTTGACCTTCTTTCAAGTTTTTGGCAGAAACTTGAAAATGTCAAATAATACGTTGACAGAAGCATTTCTTCCCATAGTTTTTGCCAGAAGAACTTAAGGAGGATGTTTATGCAGATTCTCACTGGAGGTTGATATGGCAAAGTTGAAGATCAATTTTGTGATTTCATGAAGTACACGAAAAATTAAGTACTATTAGAACAAAGTGGAAATGTCGAAGTGCTTATCCAGCTTTGTTATGTTGCAAAGTGTAAAGAAACCATGAAAAAAGTGAGCTTCGGGTACCCGTGAAACTGTTCTAAGAGAAGGACGGAGAAGATCAACACACTAGGTTTGTAGACTTGATCTAGATATTGACTGAGATACTGAAAAGCCCTTGAAGTCACCTATTTATGCATGTGTCCTACTGGTTATCTTGTCCCTCAAAAAGAAGATAGAAAGGTTAACAATAGTCGTATAACATTTTGCTTCTCCATCTAGTCTTCAATAGAGACTGTTGGAAAATTTTATTATTTTGGTCAACATAATCCCCAGTATTTCCATTTGGCCTTTCTCTTAAAAGTGACTATTTTTGTTCAAGCAGCGAGTGCATGTCTGAAGGTGATTAGGCTTCTACACTGCACCTAATTGGCTGGGTGGACGGCAGGCTATTATACTATTATGTGTTTGATAGGATTTGGCTTATTGACAACTATTTCGTCAGGTTTTCAGTCAGTAACAAGAGAAACACCCCTACGAAGCGGAGGCATTATTTAATATTACGGACTTCGTGTCTGCTAGGACTAATGCTTCTCTTGGAGATTATTTTGGTCTGCATGCATGAAGTCGTAATGGCTTTAAGAGGTCAATCTGGTGTCGGGATTAATAGGTCAGAAGTTTCGTTGTCTCGGGTGTTTTGCATTTGAGAAAACTATGTTGGTTTCTTTTTCTTAGAATGGCAAAGCTTTTATTCAGGCGATTTTTGCTGACATACTAATTCGTTAAGAGTTTGCAGAAAAAGAAGTCATGTGATACCATTATGCAACTGCTTAGTTCATCCTTAACGTTAACACGAATTTTCAGATGGGCCATGATTTAGTCCACGCTAATAGCTTCATACTTGCTTGTTTGCTGCAGGCTGTGAGCATATTTATAGATATGGATGAGTCCGGGGGCCGTGCAAATGAGTGGATATACAAGTAAACCTTTTCAGGAAAACCACACATCGGCTTATTTTGGTATGCCATGTTAAAGTTTCTGTTAACTTCTTCCTAATTCGCAAGGAACAATTACAAACTCACCATTACGGTTTGAATAATTACTCTGACACCCCATCAACATACTGAAGAGATCATCAAAAGGGGAGTATCAGTGAAATTATTCAAATAACACAAATATTTTTTATGATTTGACCATAACAGAGGTGGTGTTAGTATTACTACGTAAATCCCTGTTCGTAGTTGTGTGTCTTATTCAAATCGTTCTTCTGAAGCAGATAGCGTGCATGAAGGATGTCGCCTATTCTTTGATATACTAGCAAAGCTGGGAAGACTGATCTTGGCTACTCGTAAGTAAGAGAAACACGGGGGACCTGCTGCTTTATGTTCTTCAGTGGCTATATTGCAGTCGCACTACACATGAGCTGGTCCTGTTGCAGTACACAACGAACAACTGCTTCTTGTAAAGTTTGAGTTGAATAATTTGTGAGTTTTTCAGCTTCTTTGCATTTCTGAAAGAAGAAATGTTGTTTCCTGAATAATAGTTGACACTATATAGTGTTACCCTGTTGATTCTAAGATGAACATGGAACCACAACTTCAGGAATGAATCGTATTGCAGTAAAACTTACACAAAGAAATCGAAAACACGACATCATATTATATTTAGCATCTTATAAGCTCGTAGTTTATGGAAAACACGACATGACCGTATTTTAACCGCTAAATCTCTACGAGTTTATCAAGTTCATAAATTGTTTCTTCAATTTATGAAATATTAGGTTTAATTTAAACATGAAAATTTTCGATTCAGAGTTGAAGAGATGTTTGTACTTTTTATACATAATCACAATTTTGTTACTTTATATAATTCAAAGCAAATACAAGCGGGTTTGTTGGTTTTGGAAAGTAAATGGAGATTTCTTGCTGCTTCATTTTTAATTTTTTTGAATGAAGTTTCTGATAATAATAATTATATTATTACGCCAATATTTAATAATTAATTAACATAATAAATTTCTTATTAATAATTCAACCAATAAATAAAATAAATACCCATGCATTTCGTAAAATTCAAGCCTGTTACCTTAATTTGATTGTGAGATTTTAATTTTAATTACTAGACTAAGATTTCATTAATAAAATTCCGAAAGCTTTTAATATCTAATAATTTCGTTTCTTTTTATGGTGAACATATTATGAAACAAGTAAACTTCTTATAAAATTTAAAAGCACTTATGCAAAAAATTTTAAAAAGCATGTAAATTTGTTGAAAACCCTTTTAAGTTTCATAAATATGTTCTACAAAACCAATTAATGAAATCTATTTATTTGTAAACAATAGAAAGGTGAGTCAAAAAAATTAGGGAAATTGGAAAAATTATTTTATGTACATATGAATTAATACTTTGTGATATAAACAATAGTTTGACATTTTCCATCATGCTAATTGGCTCATCCACAATATTTTGGTTCATAAATTGATCGTTTCGTACCAAAACATATATCAAACTATAAATTATTTTGAAAACTAATAAATACCAAACTATAAATAAGACTCTAATTAAAATTAATTTACGAATCAGTTTCAAAATTTTTTAAAATCACATTGTAATTATAGCTATCTTTCTTGAGCTATGATATAATTATGAATATCTTTTCTAATTTTGAAAATTAAATACCTTTCTCAGATGACAAAATTGTCATGTAACCCTAAATGGTAAGTGTGATTACTTATATTGCTAAAATTTTTTAAAACTAAAAATATTTAAAAAAATTCTAAAAAATTTGAAGATGGGAAATAATTGATAGAGAATATTGGTTCATAAATTTCTTCCAAAAAAAAATTAAAAATTATATTAAAATATAATTTATGATTTAAAATGATATTTTAATTAATTCATTGTAAAAATTAAATAAAAATATAAAAGGGCTAAAATTCAAATAAGATATTTTTAATTACGGTAAATTCAAATGAGTAGCTGCAATTTACCCTATTTATTACATAGAATTAGTTTGAATATGAGTGATTTCTAGTCCGGATTTCCCAATTTGCATTTCTATTGCCAGTTCAAATTTCCCCTCCATCATCAATTGGTACAATTAGGGTTCATCTCGAATTCTCCCTCGAAATTTCTCTCCTTCCCATAACATGGAGAAAATTCCTGCGGCCTGCGCCATGGACTGGAGCATTCAGCTTGAGAAAAGCCTCCGTTCTCAAAAGCCAGGTGAATGTATATACATGCAACTGCATTATATTTTCTTTTTTTGTTGCTTTCTGGATTGGAACGTTGATTAGCAATGATTGTTGTTTAGGTAAATCTATTGAAGCCCTAGAAGAAATCGGCGGACGGCTGGAGTGGTGGAACAGCGAGTCAGAGCTAAGATTTGCGGAGTACTGCATGTTTGGTTTAATCCCTGGCGAGGACAAGCTGTTCCTTAATGCGATTTTTCTGCGTTTAGCGGATGCATTTAGGTTAGGGAACAAACAGATTAAAAATGGTGTTGTTAAGCTTTTCTTGAGAATGAAAAAGAGAAAGAGAAGAAATGGGGAAGGTATTTTGAGCAAGGGTAAACTGGAGAATTACTTGGAACTGTTGAGCAGAGTGAAGGAAGTGTTTGATAAAGGGGATTCTGAGGAAAAGGCGTTGGCTTTGCTCTTGTTTGGTTGCTGGGCGTATTTTGCCAAAGATTGTGCCGATATCCGGTATATTATTCTATCAAGTTTAGTCTCTGGTGATGTTCTTGAGGTAAGGGCTATAAGTTTCTAGTCTGTGAACTTAGCATGCAGCCCATGGTTCCTTTCTGTTCAATTAGATATACGTGGGCTTTGGATTTCAGTGAGGAAAATGAGGGAAAAAGCAAAATATCTCAATGAATAAAATTTATCTGGCAGTTAGATTTCATGTTGTAAATTAGGAACTGGAAGTTGTGCTTTTGTTTCTTAGGATAATTGTTCATGTCCATAAAGCATATATGCATACTTACAGGTAAGCCAACTATCTGTTAATACACACTTGGTGGGCTGCTGTTGTTTGCTCTATGCTACGCGTTAGGACGGTTGTTAAGGATTGCAAGAGTAAATAGAAATACAATTTTGTGTTGTATGATGAACAAAACCTACCGCCACTTTGCAGGTGAAGGCTGCTTTGTTTGCCGCAGGATGCTTGTCTGAATTGTCAGACGACTTTGCGAATGTTTTCTTGGAGATACTTACTGTAATAGTCTCATCACCAGAGGTTTCAAGGGACCTAAAGTTAGCTGGATGGAGAGCATTCTCCAAACTATGGTGCTCATTTTCGCTTGCAGAGAAGGCATATAAGGTTCAGCATCTTTCCACCGCTCTCTAACAACAAAATACCATTATCTGGATCGTTCTTGCCAGGAGTTAAAGCATATTGAGGACAGCAAGCTTGTTTAATAAGAAAATTATTATGAGGAGACAAATTTGAAAATATGCACCATTTATGAGATTAAGATGCTGTGTGCTAGGTGCACCAAGATGTTGATTTCTACATATGTTATGTGCATGTTGTTGACATATGCTTTTATGTGACAAGGTCATGTTGCAATTCTTAAAGATACTTCTTGTAGACAGGTTTAAAGCTTCTTATGGATTCTTCAGAAGATGGCCTCTCAGCTGTGATGCTAACTTCACTTTCCAGAATAGCTTCTAGGTGGATGCTTCTACTTCCTACTCAGGTGCCTATTCAGCTTATTGATTTTTCAGTTTTAAATCATTGCTTGCTCATACAACTTCAAAAATTCTGGACGAGAAAGTTGGCCAAGTTTTCCTGGGATACTGCAGATAGTGGAACTCAATTTCTAGGTAGGACTATGAACTGGATGGTCTATTTGGCTTTCCATGGATTTAGCTTATTGATCAATAAACTGCTGGCTGATCATAATTAGGAGTTGATGGTTGGAAATGTAAAAACCTGAAAATGTGTCAGATCTAAGCAAAAGCAAATGCAGCTAATATGTTAGCGAAGTTTATACTGGTTTGTGTTACAGGTAGAACCTTTTTGCTTCTTTTCTACTTTTTTTCTGCAGTGTGATTACTTGGTTTTACTGTAGCTTCTTACTTCTGGTTGTAGATAGAATTGCTTGCAGTGTTTGTGAGTGAAGAGAGATCTTTGCACATGCAAGCTACATCGTTAAGATGCCACCGCTTCTTCCTAGCACGAGGAGTTTGTGATTTTCCCTCAACTAAAGACACTGTCTACAAGTTATTTGGCATACTACACAGATCAGAAAGTCAGCCACCAGTACAGCTTGAAGCTTTAAGAATCTTGCATAAGGTGTTCTATGCTTGCATTACTAAATTATGGCCTCATTATTTTCTTAGAGTTTCTGACTTCAGGTGTTTTGCAGATCCTTCTGTTTAATTTATCCATCATTCCTTGTGTGGAGATTGCTGACCTTTTCCTGAAGCTGTTAGTCGTTGTTAAAAGCATGCTACAGTCGAACATTGTGTCAACCAGAGTTTTAGCTGTTAGAGTTCTGGCTGATCTTTCTGGAAAGGTTTTGGGGAGAGAAGATATTGTATCAGGTGGAAGTGGTCCTGCCCTGGCATCCCAGGTGACATCCTTTGTTTTAGATCAGATCCTTTTGCTGGTAACACCAGAGGTGGATATTCATCAGGCTGACTTTTCTGTGGAGCTTGAGGTTAAAAGCTTGCTGTACATCTTATTCAACCTGGTTGAAAAGCATTCATACCTTCATTGCCTTGTTCTAAACAATATATGCTTGTTTATAGACAAACTGATAAGGATGATTGACAAAGTCATGGACACAGGAAAAACTGGCTTGTCAAATCATGAAGTGACAGAATTTGGTAGCCATGGAAAACTAGTGGTTGAATCAAAACTCATGCTGTGTGTATTGAAAATTGTGGTTGTTTGCTTGCAAAACCTTGAACAAACTGATGCTGAAACGAGCCAAGTTTTGGATGAGCTGAAGCGTCAAGCAGAAAATGTATGCCGGTGCCGCTCTTTTAATAGCTACATCAGCATGAGCTACTGTCTTTTATTGCACCTGCATTCTGCTTTTGTTTGCATGTGGCGAACAGCAGAGGAATTGATGTCTCATCATAGAAACTCGAGTCTGTTTTCTCTTGATTCAATTCTTCAGCTTGATATATTTGGTTTGGATTGTGCCAAGAAGATGTTAGGAAGACATAGTTATTGGTGTTCTTATAAGGCTGGAAGAAATGCTGCCTGTCAGGGGGCATGGTCTACAGCTGCTTTCATATTTGAACAACTTAAGGGAGTGGTTCATTCTGCTTCCTGTTCCTGCTGGTTGAAATCTTTGGTTCAGTTCTCAACTGCAGAAAAGAATATTCAGTTGTTTGCCTTCCCTGAGCAAGGCAATTCTATTGCCCATTCTGAAGGTAATTCAGATGCGACGGTAGGCATTGCATTGATGAGTAACTATTATAACTACATGGAAATTCTTCTCAGAGCTTGCGATGCACTTCGTTCTGCGGAAGAGACCCTTGCAGCCTCTGGCATTGGGCATATGTTCAGTTTCCAGAGGTGGTTTTTGGCCGTCAGGGCCAAGGCTCTGGGAACTGTTGTCGATGTGATGAAGCTACTGGATACAATTTCCTTTACTCAACATGGCACTGGCTCTGGTGGACAAATAGAGAGACGCATTCTGCTACCAGGTGCAACTTCCCAGACACTTGGTCCCTTAATACACTCTTCTATGGAGGTTTCTTGCCGGATGACAAAATTAGCTCGAGAATTGGATCTACTCTTGGCATCTTTCATGGGTATGGACAGGCAAAGTGTGGCGAGTGTTTCTGCACTTGCATTAAGCTGCTCACTTGTGGCCTTTACTACTGGTTTTGCCTTTCTAGTTCCAGACTTGCATTCTTCAGAAAATTATAGGATTTCTAAATCTCATAACTCGGTGGAGCCTTTCCATGCCTTGCTTATAGAAGATTTAGTTGGGCGATTGAGGCATATAGACAGCAAAACAAGGAAAAATCTCCTGTTTCTTCTGAAGTCCTTTCGCAACAATAGAGGCTGTTTTTTGCCAAGGTTCCAGTCTCGAGTTTCCTATGCTTCTTATGAGGCAATAGTCTTGCACAAGCTCTGTGAGTATTCTGTCGGCGAGATTTTTAGATTGCAAAGTGATGCAAACAGAGTGCAGTTATGTGATGATGCAGCATCTCAAGTTCTTTATAATGTTCTGCAACTGCTGTTGGGCACTATCTCAAAATTGATGTTGATTCCTTTCCGGACTCCCCATCACTTCTTTCGAGTAAGGTAATCTATAATAAATAACTTCTAGTTTATTTTAAAGACTAAATATATTGTTTATCATCTTGGAAGTTTGCTTTCCCGACATGTTTCCGCAAATGTTATTTATATCATAAACTAGTAAATTTCTAATAAGAAACCGTTATTTCCAATCATATCTACTGCATATATGGCAACTTCTAGAATGCTAAATTTGTCATTTTAATGAAGAGAAGTTGAATATCGCAGTAAATATAACCTTTTCATCTAAATAATGTGAAACCGTAAAAGACTGAAGATATACAAATATGAGCGGATTATATGGCAAGTAAGAAATCTATGAAGCTAACAACCACCGGATTTATTTATAGTCCGTAAACCTGTTTCTTTTTGGTAATTTTTGTCTAGGGGTACATTTGGGATTTCATGAAGTGCAAATTTCCATGTTCTATGGTAAGGCTTTCTATGTAAAGGCTTTTTTGTGCTTTGAATTGGGATAAGCTCATCTTTCCCAATAAAAGCTTTATCAACCTTGAACTGGGAGAATCTTGGAGCCTATACATGGAGATATAATCTTCAGTATTACCTGAAGTGGAATATAAATATGTATACTGAGTTCTTAAATTGCTTTCTGGGCTTCTATTGGATTTTGTGATTCAAATCCAAACCTTGATTGATTCTTTGGAGTTTTAGGCACGTCACCTAGGTTTAATTTCTCTCGCTAATCTTCTGTCTAATTTCACTGCTTCAAATCCTTAAATTCTGCTGTGATAATCATTTAAAAGTGCAAAAACAAGAGTGTTACCTGGATAAGTAAATTCTCAGTTATGTCTCTTCAGTCTCAGTTAGATTTTAGAATTTCAGTGTATTTCATCTGCAGTTCATATCTAACTCTCGGTCGCAGTTACCTTTTGCTGTTACTGTATGATTATATCTAAAGGCGCTTTACACTTTCAGCCCTGCTGTTTCATCTGAGCTCTTTATGACGAATGAAGATGGTCAAATTATTGATAGATCATCAGTTGTGTCGGGGTTCCATCTCTCACTGAGTTTGTGCCTTCAGTTGAAGAACATGCCAGCTAGCCTGCCAAGTCAACTGAAAAAAGTTTACTGCATTCTTATGTGTAAACCACATTCTCATATAACAACTGGAACAGGAGAGAGTAAAGGGCAAGCCCAATTTAGAAGGCAGGATCACGAAATTGATGATATGATGGACTTGAATGAAAAGCTGCTCAGACACGTCATTGGTTCCGTGGAAAGACATGGGCTGCACACTAGAGGCCAACCCGATGATTCTAAGATGGTAACTGAATATGTTTGTTTTGAACTAAATCAACGAGGTCAAGGGTTCTCTACTTGCTTGCTCGACGTTGCTTCTTTACCCGTGGGCTCTTACAGAATCAAATGGCACAGCGGATGTATAGATAGTGGAGGTTCTTATTGGAGCCTGCTTCCTGTGAATGATGGCCCATTGTTCAATGTTCACGATGGGACAACCGTGAGATGATTTTGCTAAAGGATTAATGGCTAATGAAGTTGTCCAAGTGATATAGAAGGAATTGCTGATATATGTCTGTATGTACTTCAGAGAAAAAGGAGATTACTTCTCATGTCTCTTGTACATGTGCTCAAGCTATTCGAACTATAGTGAATGGGGAAAAAAAGAAAAGAAATTTTCCCATTACATAAACCAAATTATGCTCTTCAAATTCGTTTTGAATTGATGCTCACATATCTGCTAAAAACCTATGGAACTGCTGATTTAATGATTTTGATAGCTCGAAACTGTTGAACGTATTGTTATTCATACTTGTTGCTTCAAAGGACACTGGTTTTAATTATGGGACAAGGCATTTTATTTTTCTTAAAACTGTCCTTTATGCCATGAAAAAATAACTAATACTTTCCTGGAACAAAATAAAGTGACTGATGGAGTTATTTATTGTAGTAAATCTAATAATAAAACTAGTTAATATGAATAAGTTCGATCTTTGTAGTATATATTATATTTATTATTGTATCAAGTAAAGATTTTACAGTAGACTTGCCATATAATTAATGATCACCTTGATGAGCTTCAAACTTTTTTACCTTGAGGTCGAGTCTAAAAACTTCAAAAAAAACTCGGGACTCATTTACATCCCTAATTCAGTGGCATTATTGCAACACAGGCAGAACATGTACCCAAATTCTGTAATTGTGTGGAGATCAGTATGATGTCTATTTCTTGCAAGAGGTTTGGATTATGGCCAGAAGCCTGAAAACTAAGCAAGAGTTGAGGAGGACAAACAGTAAAATGAGTTTCGAATAGATAACAGGGAATGCTTGTCGGCTGAACGTGTTACAAGTGATCTACAGTCAGAAATTTCTCAAGTTGAAAGCTACTCTTAATGGAACAAAATTCTAGATAATATGTAGGCTACAAAAAGGACAAGCATGTCATAAGCAATGGAAAGCCAAAGGATTAAAGTGTCCGGAAAACCTTCTCAGCCGCTGCTATTGTCTGTTGAATGTCCTCAGGAGTGTGTGCCAAGCTAGTAAAACCAGCCTCAAATTGAGAAGGTGCAAAATAGACGCCTTCTTCCAGCATTCCTCTGTAGAACTTTGCGAATTTTGCGGTGTCACTCTTCTTCGCGTCACCAAAATTGTAAACGGGGCCATCAGTGAAAAAGAAACCAAACATTCCATTTATGTACCCACCAGAAATTGCATGACCGGCCTTCTTTCCAGCATCCAGAATGCCCTGAATAAGTTGACCGGTAATCTTGTCCAAGTAGTCGTACGTGCTTGGTTCTTTTAGTCTCTTAAGTGTGTGGATTCCGGCAGTCATTGCCAATGGGTTTCCACTTAGTGTACCAGCCTGATACATTGGCCCTGCTGGAGCAACCATCTCCATTATCTCCCTCCTTCCTCCGTATGCACCAACTGGCAGACCACCACCAATGATCTTTCCAAGTGTTGTCAAATCAGGAGTTATGCCGAAATATTCCTGAGCACCACCATAGGATAAACGAAACCCAGTCATAACTTCGTCAAAAATAAGGAGAGCACCATCATCTTTGGTGATCCTGCGCAGGGCATTGAGAAAATCAGGTTGTGGTGGAATAAAGCCAGCATTTCCTACAACAGGTTCAAGGATAACAGCTGCAATTTCTCCTTTATTTGCCTCGAAAAGGCTTTCAACAGTCGAGATGTCATTATAAGGGGATGTCAATGTCTCATAGGTAGCTGCCTTGGGAACACCAGGGGAATCAGGGAGTCCTAGTGTAGCGACCCCACTTCCTGCCTTTACAAGGAAAGGATCAGCATGCCCATGGTAGCAACCTTCAAACTTGATGATCTTTTCACGCCCAGTGAATGCACGAGCCAACCGCAGTACACCCATGCATGCTTCTGTGCCAGAATTGACAAATCGAACCATTTCAATACTTGGAACAGCAGAAATCACCATTTCTGCCAGGACATTTTCAAGCAGGCAAGGAGCGCCGAAGCTGGTTCCTTTCTTCATTGTTTCAGCCAAGGCAGCAAGTACCTGCAAATTTCAAAATGCCACATCTGTTTCATAAACTGTATAAAACACAGCAGTTTAAGCCTTTCATCATCCACTCATCTATTATACAACCAATGCACACGTGCTCAAGGCCACATCTCAAACCACTTAATGAACACAAATTTCTTAGGAAGCAAGTGCAAAAAGATCCCTAGGCCACAAAAAGCTTGTAAATGATCATATCCCCGACCCATTTCTTAATTGTAATGTAAATATCATACAGGAAAAGCAGATCCCTCATGGTTATCATCCCTAAATACACATTGTTAAAAATATTTTAGGCTGCTTCTACTCTATATTCAGAGAAGCCAAGCGCTTCCTTCAAATTGTAACTGCATTTGCTTTGAAACATTTCTAACACACTTTTAACAGGTTCCCGAGAAATGTCGTAGATTCCTAAGCCATTTAATGTCAAGATAGGCAATAATTGAGGCAAGTAACGAACCTCATCATCTGCATGACCAATAATGGCTGGCCCCCATGATCCAACGTAGTCAATGTACTCATTACCATCAATATCCCACATGTGAGAGCCCTTGACAGAATCAATCACAATAGGCTGACCACCAACTGATTTGAAAGCACGTACAGGGGAATTTACACCTCCCGGCATTAATTCCTGTCAACGTTCAGAGACATTACGCTCAATTAAATGCTGAAATTTCTTTGGCACATTTAACCAGAGGCCATACAAGATAGATAGAACATAAGACTCAACACATTAATGAAGTTAAATTCATCTTGCAGGAGATACAACAAAATGCTAAATCAGAAGGCTGATGACCACCACACCACTTGTACCTACAACAGATATTTGCATTACATGAAAACTTTTTCTCCACAGAGTTAAGTTCATTGAAGGTAAAGGTAATGAAAAGAAAACCCAATATTCAGTTACTTCCTTGTCTAGAACTTCTCTCTCACTTGATGTGACATATTCATCTCTTATTCTTTTTCTCTCTCTTGTTATAAAGTAATAAACGTAAACCATGGATAATACATTACTTTATTAACTAATCATTTATTTCCATATACATATATATATCACTGCTCTATTGCTTTAATGATACTATGCAACTATGAGGAGAGGTGCTCAATCTTATAAAGACCAAAAGTTAATTCTGTCCTCCTGCAAATCTTACATCATGGGAAATTGGATTAGAATACCATGTCTTATATTGTGATTCGCATATATTACTAACATATATCTTTGAAGATATGCTGTACTATAATCATAAGACTCTGCCTCATGTAGAAAGTATCACCTTTACCCCATTATTTCAAATGGAACAAGACTGACAGAAGAGGAGGGAATATATCATATCATAAGACCTGAAGTGACTTTGGACTTGGTGTGTGCAAGTGCATGATCTTACTGGGTGGTAAAGTATTTTCATGGTATTTTGATATTGTATTTTAGAATACTTTTAGATATGAATGAAGAAAGCCCAATCATTTTTAGAAGTAATGCTAAAAAGGTTTCTCGCTGATTAAATTTAAAAATTGCTGAAATGTGAACAGATAAACTATTTAACTCTGTAAGTACAATGTCTCAATTTTGATCAACAGACAGATAGTTTAAAAAGGGAAAGTTTCAATCAATTATATAGCATTAAAAATCCATAGCCACTGATTTGAGCTACAAAAGAAGACAAGCATATTCAATTTTTCTGCTTTGCACCAAAACAAAATATTCAAAGTCAAATCAGAGGTAGAAGTTCCAACGAGAAACTTCAGAATTATTTTTCAGCTATAAACATTCTTTGAGATCAGAAAATTAGTTTATGTTTTTATCCACAAAAAATTGGCAACTCCAGCATTCAACCTGCAGCCTGCTCCCACCTATTTCATAGGCTAACAAAAAAATAATAAGAAAAGGGAATGCATTTACTCCGTCTAATCATCACAATTTTCCAATAGCGCACTCTGTGAGCTGTAACTTAACCTGCTATGATAATCCACATCTACTCTCACCGTCTCCAGAAACAAACATCATCCAATTTCAACCAATAGAATTATTATCTCAGCCCCCAGAGACAATTTAAGACAAGAAAATCTAAGAAATCGAAAGGCAAGAGCATGAATATTTCACGCATATGGTTGGACAATACAGTCAACACTGATCGATCAGTTAATGAAGTAATTATCACAAATATTAAGTCATTCGGACGACCGACGCACACCGCTTCTGGCGGCGGCCGACGGCAGTTTGACTCAATTTTGATGGACACGACACCCCTACACCTGTAATTGCAGCCGCCATTTTGGGACACTGGTGGTGGTGACGGTGGCCGGCGGTAGAGGCGTTTGGTGGGTGATTTTCTCAGCTTCTATTTCTTGGTTGGAGTCTATCTTTTAGAGCTGTCTTGACTTGAATAGAGATAGAAATTCAGATAAGAGGAAATTTCGCCAGTCTCCGATTTGTGGCTAAATTATATTTTCGGTCCCTATATATTGCCATTTATTCGCTTTTGGTATCTATTTATTTATGCTTCACAATTTTAATCCCTAATATAATAATATTTTATAAATTTAATCCGACCATCAAATTAAGGACCAAATTTATAAATATATAAAAATTAAGTATCAAATCATATCACAAACATTAAGGATAAAATATCAATAAGTGATTATATAGGGACAAAAAATGTAACTTACTCCCATAATAATAATTTTTTTGGATATCTTTTACTAGCTTTATTTATAAATATTTATAAAATTAAATTATTATTTAATAATTAATTATATTAAATCTAAAATCACGACATATTGTCACTTCAATAAAAATTCAATTTTCAGTTTAATATTTTAAAACTTATAATATAAAAATTAAGTTCTTGAATCTAAATTTGAGTTTTTGAAATCAAATTTTAATATCTCGATTATATGCAAACAAAAATTTTTAAAAATGAATCAAATTATTTATGTACTACAATCAAATTATTTATTCTTACTATATATTTTAATTGAAGCAAATAAAAATCTTTTTCTTCTTTCATTGTAAAAAGAATGGAGAAATTATATTTTTGGTCTCTATATAACACTTATTTGCTTTTAATCCCTAATTTTTTTTTCACAATTTTGATACATAATATTCACAAGTTATTAGAGATTTGATCCTACCATCAAATTTATAAAAATTTGTAAACCTTAAGCATTAAAAATCGTGGCACACAAACATTAGAAATCAAACACAAATAATTAACTATTTATGGGGACAAAAAATGAAATCCCCTGGTTTGTTGGTCAATTTAAAAGGTTGTAACTTCTTATGCATATAGGCTTGGCCCAGTATTTGCATGAAATTACATTTTGGTCCTTCAACAATTAAAATGTGCCCACTGTCACTAAGAAGATTGGCCTAAATAACTTAGCTACATGTGAGATCAAGAACCATCATCACCGTCATGGCAATTATTTTAAGGGATAATTTTATATTCCTCACATTTTATGTTTGGTATAATTACATGTAAATTATTCTATAATTTAATAAATTACATATAGCATCTTTGAAGTTTGCTTCCGTTAATAAATAAGTCCATCAATTAATAAAATTTATCGAATTTGCTGATGTTAACAAAAAAACTGAATGAAAAAATTGATATTTACCATCGATTGACTTATTACTGACTCACTGTAGGTCAAGTAACTTTTTGCGTACTAAATTACTTTTATAACAGTGAAAATTTATTGCCTCACAAGATTAATGTGTGAAAACAAATGAGGATAATTATACTCCCCTTTTTTGACGTTTAGTGTAATTATACGTAGAACCCCTATGATTTGAAAAATTGTATCTAGTACTCCTGATATTTGCTTTCGTCCAACAAATAAGTCCCTCTGTTAATTAAATTTCACTAAATTTGCTGATATTAACAAAATTAAATAAATAAAAATTGATAATTACCCTCGATTGACTTATCATAATTAAATCACGGCGAATACCTCGGTGCCCTCCAAAATGCTTGAAATATCTGTAGCCATTTCTCCGAGAATTCCATAGGTTTAAAACTCGAGAAGACTGGGATCCAGAAGAAAAGGAAGCTGTTGTATCTGAGCTGTAAGGTTGTCCAGGATGCCATATACAGTTACTGAGGCGGCATGTGATTTGTCAAAGGCAACAAACTCGTGAAGTGCACCATTCGACTCAATCCAGCTACATCCTCGAGTTTTCTCTACTCCAACTTCATTCATCTTTTTTCTCATGTTAGCAGCTGCTTCCCAATTGCGGCATTTAGAATACAAGTTTGCCAAAAGGGCGTATCTTCCACTATGGTATGGCTGTAACCTAATTAGATGATTCCCTACAATTCTGCCCAGCTCATAGTCCTTGTGAATCATGCAAGAACCAAACAAAGCACCCCATATGCCAGCACTAGGCTCAATTGGCATGTCTTCAATCAACTTTGCTGCTTCCTGCAAACGACCTGCCCGACCAAGGAGATCAACCATACAACCATAGTGATCAACAGTGGGTTTTATACCATAAACACCACCCATCGATGAAAACAGGTGCTGTCCCTCATTCACAAGTCCTCCATGAGAACAAGCACTTAAAACAGCAGTAAAGGTAACCTCATTGGGTTGCACCCCACCACTGACCATCTGAGAGAAGCGATTCAGGGAGCCCATCGCATCGCCATTGATTGCCAGCCCAAAGATTAACGCTGTCCATGGGTATACATCTTTTGCATGAATCCTCTCGAAAACACAAAATGCTTTGTTGATGCACCCACACTTGGCATACATATCAATCAAAGCAGTCCCAAGTACTGAATTTAATTCTAATTTTCGTGTAACTATATACTTATCGACCCACCTCCCTTGATCCAATGCGCCAAGCTGTGCACATGCTGTGAGAACACTTGCTAATGTAGCTTCATTAGGTTTGACTTTCTCAACTAGCATTTCCTGGAAAAGAAGCAGGACATCCTTAAACCTTTTGCACTGCACATAACCAGCCAATAAAGCACTCCAGGAAACAAGATTCCTATGAGGCATATCACGAAAAACTTTAAGTGCATCGTCACAGCAACCACCCTTGGAATACATGTCAATAAGAGCACTGCCAACATAAAAGTCTCGGACAACTCTTCCCGACTCAACAAAGAACCCATGTATCCACCTCCCAAGCCAAAGACAGCCCAGCATTCCAACAGCACACAGAGCGCTGACAACAGCAACCTCGTCCACGCAAACCCCCAAAACTCTCATCTCTAGGAAGAGTTCCAGCGCCTCAAAAGCACGAGCATTCCTAACATATCCATCCATTAACGCAGTGTAGGCGACAACATCCTTGCGCGTCATTTCATTAAACACCTGGCGAGCACTCTCAATGAGCCCACAATTGGATAAGGCAGAAACCAAAGAGTTGCGCACAAAATGATCACAACCGAAACCAAACTTAATTGCCTGCGCGAAAATCTGCAAAGGCACTTTGCTTTTAGACTTGAGCAGTAAAGGGTAGGTGTGCTTATTGGGTAAGACACCCTCTTGGCGCATCCTAATATAGACGAAAATGGCATTTTGTGGGTCGGAACTGAAACCTCTGATAAGGGCGTTGTAAGTGAAGACATTGGCGTCGCGTATTTGGTCGAAAATGGAAACAGCATAGGCGCTAGGAAAGGTAGGAAGGGAGAGGCAGTGAAGGAGCAGTCTTGTGAGAAATGATGAGTGGTGAGAAAATCCAGAGACGATGAGAAGCGAGTGAATCTGCCGCAGTTTCAAGAGCTCCAATGACGGATTCTTCTTGACTCCGAAATTGCTGTGGCGATGGAATTGCTGCGACAAGTAGCGTACTGCGAGGTTCAACTTTTTGAAAATTGAAGGGTCTAGAAGTTTAGACATGAAAGGATACGACAGCCAACGGCTACTTGGATAATTCCTCTGCCAATTTATTTACGGTTAATTACGCTCCCCCGTGTTTAATGTAATAATACTTAAAAAAATATATAATTTAAAAAATTATATTTAGTAGTTTTGAAGTTTCTTTCGTCTACTAAACAGACTTATCAATAAATAAAAAAATTCATTAAATTTGCTAATATCAATAAAAAAATGAATAAAAATTGATATTTACCATTTGATTGACTTATTATTTACTTATTTTAGGTCAAACACGGCTAAACGGTGAATATATACTTCCTCATATGCTTTGACGTGTGAACACGTATGTGGGTAATTCAATAAAAAAAATTATTTGACCTGCAAAAAATTAGTAATAAGTCAATTGAAAGTAAATATATATTTTTATCCAATTTTTTTGTTAATATCAACGATTTCGGTAAATTTTGACTGATTTATTTGTTAGACTTGCAAACCTCAGGAGTGCTAAATGCAATTTTTCAAATCATGGAGTTTACGTGTAACTACACCAAATCTGAAAAAATGAGAGTGTAATTATCTCATTTATTTACTACCGAATGGGGAAAATTTTACTATCGATCAAATCTAAATCAATTATATAATATGTAATATAGTTGCCGTATGATTGATCTACAACTTAAATAAAGTAATCAATCACATGATAATTATATTATGCTTTAATTAATTTGGTCCAACCAAACTTGATTTGCGTAAAAATTTTCATTACTAAACAACACTAGGAATTCAAAATTTTATTATATTATTTAATTAAATAAAAGTTAGGTGTCTTATACTAGTAAATAATTTAGACAATTGAAACTTATCTAAATATTGGATTTTATGGTTAATTTTTATATGAAAATTCGTAAGTTAATGTGATCATTTTTATACAGAAATGAAAATCAAAATTATTTTCTAATAAGCACATTTTAATGGGTAAATTACAATGATTTATTTTAAAATTTAGCATAATTACAAATATCCTCTTCTTTTTTAAAAAAATATTAACATTCTCCTGATTTTTAACTGGAACAATTGGCCTAATCCTTAGTATCCTTTGACAATTCCAAGTTTTCATATAAGAATTACATAAATACATCAAACATGGTGAGAATTGATAATTCTCATACAATAAAAAATATTTATAATTATGTCAAATTTTAAGAGAGATCGTTGTAATTTAAATATTTTAATAATTTTGGATGACATTATGACAAATTTGATAGCACTCAACAATAAAATTTATATTATATCGACACGACATGATTCGCATTTTTTCATATTTTTATAGCAGCTACATACAAGAACCACCACATGTCAAGCAATTATGTGTGAACAACATAACATAGGTCATCAACACAATTTAGGCGGTGGCCTATTGTGTTGAGGGGCAAGCTTCACCATTCTCGCCACATGACCCTGCATTTCTCTGCACACTTTCTCCAATTCCACCACCCTCCACTGCATTCTCTCCAGGTTTACTTTCATTTCTTCCGGCGAGCACAACGTGCCCGACTTGCTGTAATTGTCGTTACCTTTGTACAACACCAGCTGATAGTCATTGCTGTTATTGCTACCTTTGCTCCTGCTGCTCGGGCTTGATCTATCAACATCGTTCACAAACTCCATAGTTTGAGTGGTCGCGTGCTGGTATCCAAGTGCTTGAACCGCGATTCTTGGAGGTATCCTTGGGTTGTCGGCAAGGTCTTTGCAGGTCTCCAGACTTAGCTTCTCGTAGTTCAGGCATCTACACAACCTTGATCTCTCCTCCAAGGAAAGAGCTGGATGGGACTGCAGCGGATAAAAGGCGCATTTCAATTCATAAGTTCTCTGATAAGTTGCTAAACAACACCATCAATCATAATATGAGAAGCGTCAAATTATGTAATAATTCATCAAAAACAAAAGAAACACTCCAATAATGTAAGAGATAAATGTTTTTGTCTTATTCTGTGGAAAATCAGGTTTCCCCTATACCTATCACTCACGGCACCATCAAGATAATGTCTATATCAATGTAGAAGACGTATTGACTTGTAAGAGAGAAGCGAGTGAAATCCCGTGACTAAATGCCGTCTACTCTCTATTTTAATTGCTTATTGTTACTCAAATCGTCCTGTTTTTGTCTGGAATCCAGGGAGAAACTTGCCACAAGTGGAAGAATGTTATTGTTTTAAGCTTTAAAATACAGGCTAATATCTTTTGCTTGTAAACATAAGCAGCTGATTGTTGACCGGTAGGTTAGACGACAATTAAGTTAGAAACAACGCTAATCGAATATTATGCATTTTAAAAGTTTAGATAATGACAATTCGTATATGTCCAAGAGTTGTAGAATTCACAGGTGACTACAGCACAAGACACAAGGAGAAAAGACAAATACACTGCAGAAATATACATGCAAACTATGTTCTAGCAGAGAATAATTAATGGTTGATGCTTAATTATTGATAATGAAGAAATTAAGGCCCTTGAAACTCTGTTTTCACTTCATATACACTTGGAAGGAGAAAAAGCAATGCTAGGAACCTGATCCATTCATTTCAAGATTTTGAAGTTGAAAAACATGCAAAAGTCCAAGTGAAGAAACATGTTCTTTGTCTTTTGTATCATTTTTTTGTATTTGTTTTTGCCCCCATCTACCCCCACCCCACCGTACTCCAAGAACCTCAATCCCACACCATTAATCCATTATCTCTATAGCATGGATGGAAGATCACATGGAAAAGAAAGAAAAATGAAAATTAGTATGTATGGAGAAAATGAAGCAATGTATCACCTGAAGATAGATGTCAATAGCTCTGTATACTTGATCAAATGAATCCCTTGCAAAATCAGGCAAACTCTGAGCAACTCCAACAAATTTTGAAATCTTGAGGTTGGGATCAGGACCAATCTCTACCAAGTACATGTCAATCAACTCTCCAACTTTCTTCATCTTGTGCAAGGACATTTTATCATTGTAATGAACAAACAGTCTGATCAATCTGACCACAAGATTCACATCGTAGACCTCTCCGTTGCCCCCTCCGGATACCAACAAATCGTCTAAAGTTGCCTGATCGAGCATCCCGCCAATCAGCCTCTCCAATGCAGTTCTCCGCTCTCTGCTCAGGCTGAAGCCGGAGACGATTCTCAACACCCAAAACAGTCCTCTACAAGAAAATGCAGTCTTTCCCATAGAAACCACACCATTTACTGCTGTTCCTGCTAGGCCACTGTATTCTTTCAAGACACTTTTACCGCCGTTGGAATGGAGGGCAGTTTTCAGATAATGTATGAGAAATCTTGTGAGGACTAAATTGTTGTTATCACTACCGCAAGCCCACGATGCCCTGATGAACTGCTCGATGATCTTTGGACTCAAAATGGCCAAGTCTTGAAACCACCAGGCCCAAGCTTTTCTTGATGAAGACCTATTACAAACAGGTGGTGATCTTAAACCAGGCATGGTATCTGGAGAAGATGAAGACGATGACGACGAAACAGAACGAAAATTCACATCAGAATTCTGCGCAATCTTGGCAAGAAGAGAGCTCAAGAGCTTCTCAACAAGGCCACAGGATTCTGCACAGGAGAAAAAGGGCTCACAGTTCTTGAGGCAGGTGAGGATTTCATTCCAAGACCAGTAGAAAATCCCTTCAAGAAAGACTTCAGTCTGATGCAACAGATTGACGCGGGATGCTTTCTCAGACATCCCAAGAAACACAGCGCAGCAATGGAGGAGGGAAACGTTGGAAACCGTGATTGGAATGCTGCCATTGTTGTAACAGAATCTTGAAACCAGCTCAAACCCGTCAGGCCCTCCTGGAAAATCATCAATCTCAATCCCTGAATTCCTGATTTGGGTCCTTCGCTTTTCTTGTTTGATTATCTTTCTCAACTTCCCTGAGTACTTGGACAGGATTCCCTGTAGAGCCCAGAAATCAAGAAAGATTTCAAAAATTGAATTCAAGAAAGTTTAGATACCGACATTACCTCAGAGAGGAGGAAAGTTTGTTGGCCATTGATACGAACTTGCAGATCACAGAGTTCTGACATGGTACCGCTTTGCATTGAAAGAAACTACGAGTTTCAAAGTAATCTACAGCACTAAAATGCATTTATGAACTTCTCTTTGTTTGGGTATCTATACATACACTTATTACGTGTTCGTATGCGTTTGCATATAATAATTTTTTTTAGATTTTTAAATATATTATAAATAAGAGAATATATTAATTAATATATTTTAACAGAATAAAATTAATTTGTCAATTAATATAAAATTTTAAAAGTTAAATAAGTTTGTTATTTTATCAATCGAAAACATTTATAGCTACATAAAAAATTAGTGTTGTGGGTCATTAACCGCCGCATATGAAAATGGAGGGCTTTTATTTTTTATATCAATACTAGTTTTCGTTGCATGCAGTTTATGCGAGCATATAAAAAACAATTACGAGGTGAGGATAGAGAAACAATATGTGAAAAAGAACAATCATGGTGTGAGAATGAGTAAGAAAAAAGTCTGACGTAAGCTGAGAGAAAAAAATATATTATAATTATAGATTTAACAAAAATATAGAAATTTGTCAAAAAAAAAATATGAAAAAATTTGATGAGAGAAATAATGGAGTAGTGCGTGTGGGAAAAAAATTATAATTATAAAAGTATTAAAAAATAGAAAAAATGTAAGCAATCCCCTTGTGATATTGCAAATGAGTAAATTACCCATTTTATGAAAAAATAAACAGCAACTTATCTCCCTATATTTTTTAAAATACAACAATATATAAGTGGGTAAATTGCTATATTTTTTTTTCATAAAGGATAATGTGCTTATTTTCAATATTACATGGATAAATTTTTATTCACCTATAAAAAATATAACTATTCTATTCTAAAAAAAAAAATTAAAAAATAAATGAGCATTTAAAAGAATTGATAAGACAATTTTTTTTATTTTATAATAGTATAGATAGATATATAAGAATGGTTTGCGGCAGCATCACGGGTGGGTGAAGCTGTGCGTATGCTGTAGATATATAGAAATGGGATATTGTTTTTCGATGATGACCAACAACAGTGTTGTCTTCTGCTGGCACTCTTGTGCTTCTCGGGAAAATCCGATGTCGCCCACATTATATACACATGAATTCTGAATCGTTGGATTAACACATAATAATGTGTTATCTTCGTCGATCAAGATTCAAGTAGCTGTCGTTGGTTTGAGGGGAATCTAATACAAAATGGGGTTCGAATATTAAATTTTGCATTAAATAGATCGACCCCACACATGTGAACACAATGAGACCTTACACTATTGCACTAATTCTTTTGGTTAATAATGGAATTATACGTGATAGCTTATATGCGTATAAACTTACACAAACGATTCAGAACGCAACTTATTAAGGCTACCTACTTTAATTTTGTATTACATTTGCACCCTGCAAGTTTTGAAATATTACCAAGGGTGATTTTATCCAGGGATTTATAAAAACAGCTGAGAAAGGATATAAACTTCACTTATTATTATTCTTTTAGGATTAATTATGTTTAGCCCAAAATTATACTTTCTCCCAAAATAATTTTAATATTACACTTGAATCTTCTTCAAAAATTCTTTCTTTACACTTGGCATCTTTTGTTGGAGTTTGGACTAAAAATGCTAACACTAAAAGAAAGGGGACGAGTGAAGGATGAAAAACTAATAATGAATAATAATGATAAAGTTTTATTATTTCCCACTTTGAGAAAATTAAACTTATAGATCATAATTTTAGTATTTAGTGAAATACTACTCATATTTAGAGTATTTTCATTAAAATAACATAATCCTCATTCGTCTTGGGACATCGTCACCATCCATCTTTTGGCCAAATATGACTTATGGTGAAGAAAATCACCTTCAAATGTGTGAGATTCAAATTATTGAGGAGGATTACAACAATAGTATGTATTTAAGGGGCAAAATTATAATTTTTCAAAACATTAAGGACCAGAGCGAGTTGGGCCATAATACGAGCCCAAGAAATATCTAAAGGCCCAACAAGAGCAAAGCCCATGGTCCAATTCCACACTAAATCCCCATTTGGTCCGTCTCATTGTGTTCCTAAAGTAATTTAATTTCACCTTCTCCTCTCTGTCCTCGTCGAGCTCTCAGCTTTTCTATTACGCGACCCTTTTCATCGCTCGCAGTCGCCGCGCTGCCGCTGCTGGTGGTGGATCCACTACCGTCTCCGGAATTTTATCGGAAGGTATCGCTATTAACGTATAATATATAACGCTAGCTATCTGTTTGGATGCTCTTCGTTGTTTCTAGTTCGGGTTTCAGGTTTTGAAATCTAGTTTCGTGCACAATCTCATATTAAAAATGCCTTTGTTGTTGGAAAGTTGGTTTCTACCAACGCAGCGCGCGCGCAATATTGATACCTGGATTTTTATTTATTCGTTTAAGTGTTTGCCCCTGTTGGGGTGCTTGGTGTTAACAACTGTCTGCATTTCGAATTTATTTATTCTTGCTTGGATTTTGTAAAGTTTTTATGCGAGATTTCCTTTTTCTCCTTGTGGTAACGAAGTTTTTCTTTTTGTACGTTTTCTGTTCAGATTTACATCAACGGCAACTCGCTACTGTTTTGCTTTGCTGAGAACTGATGTTTGGAAGCAACCGTAAGTGCTCATTCACCAGTTTGTTGATTTGGACTTTGCTTTGATTATTCTATGATGCCAATATTGGTTGCTCTTTGGCGATATATTCTTGTGAATTCCTCTCCTACTCATTTTATATTCTCCCATATCCTCTCCTTTCTCTGGTTTTATTCTTGAATGCAAATTTGGAAAAACTTAAAATGTGTAAACTATTGGTTAGATTAATAGTCCATGATGATCTTGAATTATATTGTAATCTTGTAACATTTAACTGAGTGCTTCGGATGGCTATGCTGTGTAATTTTATATGCCCATTTTGCAAAATCTCAGTGCTATATGCTTGTCTAAATTCTGAATTTTGATAATTGATAAGAAGGAATGGATGTGTAATTGCAAGGAGAATTGTAGAGACAAGTAAAAACAGAGATAATTGTATAGAAATGATTACCACCTCCTGTCAGCATCTGCAATTGTTGCTTGGTTCTGGTTGCAGCATTGGGTCATACTTGCATACCCCCTAGAATAAACTTTTAAATCCAGAAGAACCCTTGAAAATGTTTTTAAACTCAGAACTACCAACTTTTGATTTGAAAAGATTAGCTTCTGTAATGGCCTTTAAGTTTTTGTCTATAAGCTTGTGACTTTAGAATAAATTGCGTCGGTTTCTTACATTAAAAATGGAAACTGAGTTCATTTTGTGGATTTTTTTGTTGGATTTTCAAATTGAATACGTTTTTGGGTATGGCAAGCATTAAATAATTTAATCATTTTTTTGGCACTTTATACTTATAGTATGTTAATCTAAGATGTCATGAGTGATTTACTCCAAAAATCAAGAACTTATAATGGTGTTAATGATATGATTTTTTTTAAATTTTTAAATGAAAAGTTGGTGAGTGGGTTTTTCGGATGGAAAAATATTATTGTAGCTTTTTTAGTTCCAAAGTTGATTCTAAGGTGTTGCAGTAATTTCCCTATTTTTATATTGTACTTTTGTGGGATGCGGAGCAACCACCAATGAGTTACATGTGAGTTCTGTTGTATGGTTGAAATTTAGGAGTTGCAGAAATAGAAGGAAGACACAATTGATGCAGTTGGATTTTAATTCCTAAAGGAGCTAGAAATATGCTTATAAATGAATTAGAGTTGGTGACTTATGTCATTAATGAAAAAGGCACAATCCATGATTGACTTCTTCTTTAACTTTTCAGAGAAATTAAGAGAGCAGAATGATGGACTTTCAGTTACCTATCCGGTGTCGTTTCTCCAGAATTATCCCTCATCTTAGAGCTATTTAGGATAATGATTGTAGAAGTCATGTAGTGGATGTCAGTCACTTTGAGTTAATCACAAAGCACAATATGTTAGGAATGTATAAACTCTAGATAAGTTAGTTTAGATTGCGAAGAAGTTCAAGAATTAAAAGAAAATCGACTTAGTAATGCAAACTGTGCGGATGGAACAACCTTGACTTCCACATGGGCCAGATATTACTTGACAAATATAAATGGAAACATAAATGTTTTAATGGGACGGAGAAATGATAATGGATTGTACTTGCAACTTCCATTAAAACTAATTAAGTTTGAAGAGTGTCAATTGTTTAAATGAAGAATAAAATGCAAAGAATAATTGACTTCTTAGCTTGAATTTTCATTCTTCCCTTTTGTTTTCTGCAACATATGGTACAGTGGGCACTATATTTTTAATTTACTATGTTGTACTAATACTTCCAAGTTCCAACTATCATTTGACTTGCATCAGCACGACTTTGGCTGCTGAACTCATATGTATATTTAATTGCTTGTTTCCATCTATTTATATTGCTGAGCCTTCAATTCCTACTGCTTAATGTGACACAAATGATTAATAGTTTACTGATGAGTGTCCATGTACACAGTAGATGATGATTTCTTTTTTTGTTTATGACTTGTTTGCCTTCCTGTACTAACTTTTTGGTTGTGTTACAGCTTTTGGGCAGTCATCTAGTAGCCCATTTGGGTCCCAACCCGTCTTTGGGCAGACTAATAATGCTAATAGCAACCCATTTGCTCCTAAACCCTTCGGTAGTACAACCCCTTTTGGTTCACAAACTGGGGGATCCATTTTTGGCAGCATGTCTACTGGTGTTTTTGGTGCTCAGTCTTCTTCTCCTTTAGGTTCCACTTCTGTCTTTGGTGCTTCTTCATCACCTGCCTTTGGAAGTTCAACACCTACATTTGGAGCTGCCTCAGGTTCCGCATTTGGAAACTCATCTTCGGCATTTGGTGGTAAGTGCATTTATGGATATAACCACCTAGTAACAAAATAATGGTTCTCATCCATTCTTGGATCTCCTTGTAGGAGTTTATGCATGGGTTGATTTGTTTACTTTCTTTAAAGCTAGGGCAATCTAATGCCTCCTGATGTGAAGTTGTGATGGGTTGTATCTAGTTGAGTTTCAAAGTTCATTCTCTTGCTTTATGACGAAAGGAACTTATCAGGATTGAAATTGAAGACATAATTCACCCTTCACGACTTTCCTCTCTCAGTCAGAGGGGTTAGGTGAAGGATTAAATGACAATTTAACACCATTTTATTAATTTGGCACATTAAATCTCACAAATCTCTGTATTTCCTTCCCCCCCTCCTTGTATCCAGCGTTAAAGTATGCATACTTTTGGTAGCTTAATATGTTCCTTCCTTACTGCCCCCTGTCCTCGCTACCATGTTGGTAATCGAGTGTCTGCATGACTTTATGCTTGGAAGTGTTATTTTTGCGGACGGGCATGGGTGCCATTCCCTATATTAACTGATACAGCTGTTTCATTGGATCAGGATGAAGCATGTATTCTGTGACATACTCTGTCTACTTGGTTTTAGAGCAGTTCTTAGAGAAGGACTTGTGTTTAAGAATTTATGATCATGCTGTTGATGTCATTCCAAAATGTGTCTTTTTGTTTCATATGATTGATCTTGTCTGCTTCATCAAAAGCCATCTACAATGCACGTTGAAGTTAATAATTTGTGCAGGTGATTGAAAATCATGTTGTCTTGAAGGACACATCGGTTGTGTTGACGACGCCTGACCTGCTAAGAAATGCTCAATTGTGTTTGATCTTGCACATCATAGCATGCTTATAGCAATCAAGTCAAATTTTCACTCACGGAATATTACATGGCTAGACCATATGGGCTGAAAACTTCAAATGAAAATCATTCCTTAAAGACTCGAAGTTTCCTAAATTATGTAACTTCGTCATACGAGAGCTTGAAAAGGAAGTTTACAAAGATAGTATGCGGTTCAAAGTATATTCTGGATTTAGTTTGTCAGCATTGTTGGCAATGCTTAAACGGTGCCCATAATGATTTTCAGCATAGCTGTTTGTTTCACGAATTTCTGCATTTGGTCATTTGATTGAGAGTAGACCTTTTCTTTTAACTTTTCTGCGGGCATTGTCCTTGTTATTACCTTGCTATAATAACAGGCTTCCGCTAGATGCCCTTATAGTGTTGTTGGTTTTTGTTAAATCGTCTATGAGCTTTCTCTTTGTCTTTTGGTTTATATTTGGAACCATCTGTTTTTGTTCCTCCAGCTCTGGCTTATATGTTGTTTTCCTTCAGCTTGGCCTTACGGGTCTTTTGTCTAAAGTGAATATCTTAATCATACAGTTCTTGTTTATTCTTATTTTGATTAACATTGTTGAAATGTAGGTTCATCGGTGTTTGGGCAGAAGCCTGCTTTTGGTGGTTTTGGATCTAGCACCACTCAAACAAGTCCCTTTGGGAGCTCATTTCAGCAATCACAACCAGCTTTTGGGAATAATCTATTTGGTTCATCAACTCCTTTTGGACAACCAAGTCAACCCACATTTGGTTCATCGAGTAGTCCTGCATTTGGTGCACCAAGTACACCCGCTTTTGGTGCTACCAGTACCCCTGCCTTTGGTTCTACAGCAAGCCCAACGTTTGGTAGCACAGGTGGTGGCTTTGGTGTGTCGAGTTCTCCTTTTGGATCAACCACTCCGGCATTTGGTGCGGCTTCCACTCCAGCATTTGGGGCTTCTAGCACGCCGGCATTTGGTGCTACAAGCACTCCTGCGTTTGGTGCCACAAGTACCCCTGCATTTGGTGCCACAACCGCACCTGCATTTGGTGCCTCAGCTACTCCAGCATTTGGTGCTTCAAGTACTCCGTCTTTTAACTTTGGATCCAGTCCAGCATTTGGCCAGTCAACTTCTGCATTTGGAAGTAGCCCATTTGGTGCGACATCATCTTTTGGAGCTCAAAGTTCTTCTTTCGGTGAGTTGTTTTCAAGTATTTGATGGTGTTAAGTTTTATTTTAGTATGATTGGACATTGGTTGTGAATGAGGAAAATGCTAAAGCAGATACTATGTTGGTTCAGTTTTGAAGGAAAACCACAAAGGAATGTTTATGTATTTCAGTTTATACATATGTCTATTTTTTTTCCAAATGATGGTCAATTACATTGACAATTGTTTAAAATTGTACCTAATCTTTCATAAGGAATGCATGGTACTTAATTTTCTATGCTTTTCCTCACTAAAACCCTGGATCCAACAAGAACAATGAGGTCGTGTTTTATGGAATCCTCCAAGTGCAGCAGTTGTTGGGATTATATATATAGTTGTTTCTGAGCTTGGCTTTGACCCTTACAGGAGCACAGACTACGACCCCCGCTTTTGGTAGCCCTGGTTTTGGCCAGACTGCTTTTGGAGGGCAACGAGGGGGAAGTAGGGTGTCACCCTACTCACCAACACCTGAGACAGATGGTGCCACTAGTACACAGCCAGCTGGGAAACTAGAATCTATTTCAGCCATGCCGGTGTACAAAGATAAAAGCCATGAAGAACTTAGATGGGAGGACTACCAGTTAGGAGATAAAGGTGCTTATCCAATCTCATTGAAATCTGAGGAACTCCAGAAGAATTTGTTACATAATGTGTTACTGATAATCTTTTACTGTAATAAATACAGGAGGGCCAGCTCCTGCTGGTCAGGCTACTGCTGCTGTTGGCTTTGGTAGTTCAGGCTTTGGATCCTCATCTACTCCCGCGTTTGGCCAATCATCTGCAAATCCTTTTTCATCTACAACCTCTTCCAATCCATTTGCTCCAAAAACCCCAGTATTTAGTAGTCCAGGCTTTGGATCTTCATCCACTTCTGCATTTGGTTCTTCACCTTTTGGAACATCGAATACATCTAACCCTTTTGGTTCAACATCATCAACAACGCCCTCCCTATTTGGCAACACAACTCAAGCATTTGGAGTCAATACCTCTCCTTCTCTTTTTAGCTCTTCCAGCACATCTGCTTTTGGATCACCATCTATTTTTGGTGCCACAGCAACACAGGGGACTGCATCTGCCTTTGGTACTGGCTTGGGTTTTGGCAACACTCAGTCCTCCCCATTATTCCAATCGACTACACCAACACTTGCACAGACTAGTTCTCCTTTTGGACAGACCTCCTCTGCCTTTGGCCAAACTGCACCTGGATTTGGTCAGTCAAATTTGTTTAGTACTCCCTCAACAGGCTTTGGTGGCAATCTTTTCTCCAGCACTTCATCACTTCTAAGTAACACCAACACTTTGGGGTTTGGTCAAACAACTGTGAGTTTCTATGAACTATACTTCTCTTACTCCTACTTGCCATTTCCGTGCTGCACTCTTAAAGCAAACATAGACAAGGCTTAAAGGCTGTTACATTCAATGCTGAGTTGATATTTCATTTTTTGAACTTCACAACTAAGATATTGTGTTGAGCTTGGGCTAAGCGATTCTTATGTTGGGAAAGCACTTGAAGCTAGCAACTGTATGTGCACGAGTCTATAGACTATATTTCAGACTAGAAATCTTTTATCCTTGTTATTTATTATAAAAATCCGTGTAATGTACTATTTTGGTTTATTTATAGACATTAAATTGGGTAGAAATTCAATTAGGTTGTAGTTATTTCAAATGGATGTGTAATGAGAGCCTGAACGTTTATTTTGAAAGTTGTAGCTGAATCATTGGTGAACGTGTTTGGAGATATGTCTTTAGGAGCAGTCCATTCGAGTTAGTTTTCTTCCATAGTCATTAGATTGAGGAGTTGTCCATCATATGTTTTCCACTTAGGTTTATTCAGATATTTAAGCATGGAAGGATGATGTGTGTTTGACCTGAAACCTGGCTAATTAAACAAATGACGTGTAAATTAAATTAATTAATTACACTTTGGTTCTTGTTTCAATTTTGTGAACTTAGATTGTTGGCCTAATTCCAACATTTTGTTCTTTCTTGCTTTCTTTGCTGACATCCCTTTTCTTCGACTACTAATTTATTCTCTTCTTGCTTCTCTTTGAAGCCCTCTCTGGCTACACCATTTCAATCTGCACAACCGGCTCAGAGTTCTGGTGGTTTTAGCTTTAGCAACTTTGGTCAGTCACAACCAGGTTAATCGGCATTGAGCTTGTTTCTATCGTCCTTAACAATGTCATTTGTTACTCCTTCTATCTGTGGAAAATTGCATTGTGCTTATTGTTTCAATTAATATCTTATGTTTATGGCAGGTGCAAGTGGCTTTGGCGGCACCCCTGGCATGTTTAGCAATAATGCGTTTGGACAAGCGTATGTCACTTTTTTTCTTGTTTCTTCATTTTTCTGATCTTGCTGTAATTTAATACTTACTTTTTGATGAGTAGTTGAGCTCTTTGATATACGTAGTTTATCTTGGAAGTGCTTGTTGTTCATGCGGATGATTGACTTGATCTACTCGTGTGATTTGCTCCTCTATTCGCCCTTCACCCCCTTTCTTCTCATGGATGTGGGGTTGATTCTAGGGACTTTATCTAGTTTGAGCCACAGTGGCATGTGCTTCTTTTCCAATTCTACATTTAGAAATATAGCACTCTACCTACAATTCTTTTTACTTAGCTGTGGAGTTATTGAAGAAAAAAAAATTCATTCTTACATTTGAAGAAACTCCATTTCTACTTGGATTGGAACTGAATGCCCCAGTCCTCTTCTTCCCGAAGCCTGCCTACCCACATTCGCGCCCTGGAAATATATTGAGTTGTTTCGAATGGAGAATCTTCATGCTTGGTTTTATTTTTTATTTTTTTGTTGAGCTTGAAAGTGTGTAGGTAATCCGAGCTTTAAGAGAGACAATCTCAGCCCTCTTTAATACAATGGAACCTGAGTTGATCTCAAGCCTGCTTTAATACAATTTAACTTTAACTAAGTTGAGCGTTAGTTCTTGATATTTGCAAAATTTACAGATCAATGTCAAACGACCAGCAGTCTGTCTTGGACCAATTTCAAGTGGTTCTGTTCCTTTTGTGCACCCCATACACAATTTTTAAATATGTTTATCAAATTTCATTGATGTGAAAGAGAACACAGTTTAATCCATCTCTATATAGCGAGAGCATTTATTCACAGTAAACCTCAACTTATTTTTAATTTATCAATTTTTGTTTTTATAATTCAGAGCATTTGTTTGTCTGGTTAGCTTTTTATTTAAAATGGCATGTAATAAATATGGATTACATATTATTCTTGTACATATTCACTATACACATCAACTTCTCAACTGGACGATCATAAACTGGAAGGGCAAGACTTTAAACACCTCATGCTCCAATTTTGATTGGTGATGCTGCTTACCATCTTTTGATGAGAGGAGTGATAGAATGCATGTGAATTCATAAATAGATGTGATCCCTTCAGAAAGTCATGTTCAATGTTGCTACTTTTGGACTTTTTCACTGATGAAAGTTCACTGTGACTAATTTGTGGCTGGGTAGAGATAGTATGTGCCCATACACAACTTCAGGTCCTTGTGTTTTTCTTTTGGAGGATTTTCCTCGTCTTATGTTTTTCTCTTGGTGTAGTTTGTGGAGGTTTGCAGCTTTTTTAATATTTAAAATAGAAGTAACCTGATCGAAAAGGATGTATGATGCTTCATGTTATGTGGAGTCTCAGAAGATGGTTGCCTATACCACAATCTTCAGTTGTTGGGGACTCCACATCTATAAAACAGATTTTCTTTATTGTTTCTGATCCAGCGGTGGAGTAGAAGGAAATAATGAGAACAAATGAACTCAAAATCAAATGAAAATTGAAAATGTTGGGTGTAAGTTGTTACCTCTCCTAGCAAATTGGTATCCTTGCCAAATCATTTATAGGCTTGTCGTGTTCCCAAGTGCAGAACATATTTATGACTTTAAACATGCGCCCAAATCTTCACAAATTCCATTATTGGCGTTTGGATGTTTACATTGTAAAGAATAAGTATAGGCTTCCCAGATCCCTGATTGTTTTAAAGTGTGTTGTGTTGTGTGTAAATGTTAGTTTGTTTAACCCTCATGTCCTCTTCTTGTGTGTGTTTGAGATCATGTATGAATTTGTCTTGCATTTTAATTTTCAGGTTAGGCACCCAGAGCTCTATGGTTGCTCCACAAGCAGCCCCCATTACAAATCCTTTTGGAACTCTGCCAGCAATGCCTCAGATGTCTATTGGTCGCACTGGCACTTCTCCTTCTATTCAATATGGAATTTCCAGCTTGCCTGTAAGTATTCTTTTACTTGACTAAACACAGAGGAGCTTGCATGATGTCTTTGATTCACGGTCCTTTGACTTGCCACTGTATTGATTGGTATTGATTGATATAAGTTGTTCACACTGAAAGAAAGCAGTGATAACTGTCATTTTAAAGCAGGTAGTTGAAAAACCAGTGCCTGTGAGAATATCTTCACTTTTGACATCTCGACACCTTTCTCAACGGCGTATTAGGCTGCCTGTAAGGAAATATCACCCAAAAGCCGACGGTCCAAAGGTGATGTTACTTCTCCAATGATACTTTATATTTTCTCTAATATTTTCCTTACAGTCCCATGATATGCTGTCATAAGGACGTTGACTGTTTGATTTGTGTTCACATTTCACTTACTTTTTCTCCAATCAGGTGCCATTTTTCAATGATGATGAAGAAACACCCAGTACGCCAAAAGCAGATGCTCTCTTTGTTCCAAGGGAGAATCCAAGAGCTCTAGTGATTCGTCCACTGGAACAGTGGCCCTCTAGATCCAGTGCTGAGAAAACAAAGGCCCCGAGCACTCCCATTCGT